>NW_027139222.1:485722-596792 GCF_035084215.1 Heptranchias perlo | reverse complement strand
TACACCCAACCCCCCAACACACCCAACACACCCAACCCCCAACACACCCAACCCCCCAACACACCCAACCCCCCAACACACCCAACCCCCCAACACACCCAACACACCCAACCCCCCAACAAACCCAACCCCCCAACAGACCCAACACACCCAACACACCCAACACCCAACCCCCATCACACCCAACACACCCAACCCCCCAACACACCCAACAACACCCAACCCCCAACACACCCAACCCCCCAACACACCCAACCCCCCAACAGACCCAACACACCCAACACACCCAACACACCCAACACACCCCAACACACCCAACCCCCCAACACACCCATCACACCCAACACACCCAACCCCCCAACACACCCAACACACCCAACCCCCCAACACACCCAACACACCCAACACACCCCAACCCCCCCAACACACCCAACCCCCCCAACACACCCAACCCCCCAACACACCCAACACACCCAACACACCCAACACACCCAACCCCCCAACACACCCAACACACCCAACACACCCAACCCCCCCAACACACCCAACCCCCAACAGACCCAACACACCCAACACACCCAACACACCCAACCCCCATCACACCCAACACACCCAACCCCCAACACACCCAACACGCCCAACACACCAACACACCCAACACACCAAACCCCCCAACACACCCAACACACCAACACACCCAACCCCCCAACACACCCAACACACCAAACGCCCCAACACACCCAACCCCCCAACACACCCAAACACCCAACACACCCAACCCCCAACACACCCAACACACCCAACACACCCAACCCCCAACACACCCAACACACCCAACCCCCCAACACACCCAACGCCCCAACACACCCAACCCCCCAACACACCCAAAACACCCAACACACCCAACCCCCCAACACACCCAACCCCTCAACACACCCAACCCCCCAACACACCAAACGCCCCAACACACCCAACCCCCCCACAACACCCAACACACCCAACCCCTCAACACACCCAACCCCCCAACACACCGAACCCCCCAACACACCAAACGCCCCAACACACCCAACCCCCCCAACACACCTAAACCCCCCAACACACACAACATGCCCAACACACACAACCCCCCAACACACCCAACCGCCCAACACACCCAACCCCCCAACACACCCAACCCCCCAACACGCCCAAAACACCCAATCCCCCAACACACCCAAAACACCCAACTCCCCAACACACCCTACCCCCCACACACCCAACCCCCCAACACACCCAACACACCCAACCCCCCAACACACCCAACCCCCCAACACACCCAACGCCCCAACACACCCAACCCCCCAACACACCCAACACACCCAAACACACCCAACCCCCCAACACACCCAACCCCCAACACACCCAACGCCCCAACACACCCAACACGCCCAACACACCCAACACGCCCAACACAACCAACACACCCAACACACCCAACCCCCCAACACACCCAACACACCCAACACACCCAACCCCCCCAACACACCCAACACACCCAACCCCCCAACACGCCCAACACACCCAACACGCCGAACACACCCAACCCCCCCCAACACACCCAACCCACCCAACCCCCCAACACCCAACCCCCCAACACACCCAACCCCCCAACACACACCCAACCCCCCAACACACCCAACACACCCAACCCCCCAACACCCCAACCCCCCAACACACCCAACCCCCCAACACACCCAACCCCCAACCCCCAACACACCCACCCCCCCACACACCCAACCCCCCAACACACCCAACACACCCAACCCCCCAACACACCCAACCCCCCAACACACCAACCCCCCCAACACACCCAACCCCCCAACACACCCAACACACCCAACCCCCCCAACAAACCCAACCCCCCAACAGACCCAACACACCCAACACACCCAACACACCCAACCCCCATCACACCCAACACACCCACCCCCAACACACCAACACCCAACCACCCAACCCCCCAACACACCCAACCCCCCCAACACACCCAACCCCCCAACAGACCCAACACACCCAACCACACCCAACACACCCAACACACCACCAACCCCCCAACACACCCATCACACCCAACACACCCAACCCCCCAACACACCCAACACACCCAACCCCCCAACACACCCAACACACCCAACACACCCACCCCCCAACACACCCAACCCCCCCAACACACCCAACCCCCCAACACACCCAACACACCCAACACACCCAACCCCCCAACACACCCAACACACCCAACACACCCAACCCCCCAACACACCCAACCCCCAACAGACCCAACACACCCAACACACCCAACACACCCAACCCCCATCACACCCAACACACCCAACCCCCCAACACACCCAACACGCCCAACACACCCAACACACCCAACACACCAAACCCCCCAACACACCCAACACACCCAACACACCCAACCCCCCAACACACCCAACACACCAAACGCCCCAACACACCCAACCCCCAACACACCCAAAACACCCAACACACCCAACCCCCCAACACACCCAACACACCCAACACACCCAACCCCCCAACACACCCAACACACCCAACCCCCAACACACCCAACGCCCCAACACACCCAACCCCCCAACACACCCAAAACACCCAACACACCCAACCCCCCAACACACCCAACCCCTCAACACACCCAACCCCCCAACACACCAAACGCCCCAACACACCCAACCCCCCAACACACCCAAACACACCCAACCCCTCAACACACCCAACCCCCCAACACACCGAACCCCCCAACACACCAAACGCCCCAACACACCCAACCCCCCAACACACCCAAAACACCCAACACACCCAACCCCCCAACACACTAAACCCCCCAACACACCCAACATGCCCAACACACACAACCCCCCAACACACCCAACCGCCCAACACACCCAACCCCCAACACACCCAACCCCCCAACACGCCCCAAAACACCCAATCCCCCAACACACCCAAAACACCCAACTCCCAACACACCCTACCCCCCCACACACCCAACCCCCCAACACACCCAACACACCCAACCCCCCAACACACCCAACCCCCCAACACACCCAACGCCCCAACACACCCAACCCCCCAACACACCCAACACACCCAACACACCCAACCCCCCAACACACCCAACCCCCAACACACCCAACGCCCCAACACACCCAACACGCCCAACACACCCAACACGCCCAACACAACCAACACACCCAACACACCCAACCCCCCAACACACCCAACACACCCAACACACCCAACCCCCCAACACACCCAACACACCCAACCCCCCAACACGCCCAACACACCCCAACACGCCGAACACACCCAACACACCCAACCCCCCAACACACCCAACACGCCCAACACAACCAACACACCCAACACACCCAACCCCCCAACACAACCAACACACCCAACACACCCAACCCCCCAACACACCCAACACACCCAACCCCCCAACACGCCCACACACCCAACACGCCGAACACACCCAACACACCCAACCCCCCAACACACCCAACACACCCAACACACCCATCAGACCCAACCCCACAAACACCCAACACACCCAACCCCCCAACACACCCAACACACCCAACACACCCAACCCCCCAACACACCCAACACCCAACACACCCAACACACCCAACCCCCCAACACACCCAACACACCCAACACACCCATCAGACCCAACCCCACAAACACCCAACACACCCAACCCCCCAACACACCCAACACACCCAACACACCCAACACACCCAACACACCAAACCCCCAACAGGCCCAACACACCCAACCCCCAAACACGCCCAACCCCCAACACACCCAACCCCCCAACACACCCAACCCCCCACACACACAACACACCCAACACACCCAACACACCCCACACACCCAACCCCCCAACAGGCCCAACACACCCAACCCCAAACACGCCCAACCCCCAACACACCCAACCCCCCCAACACACCAAACCCCCAACACACCCAACACACCCAACACACCCAACACGCCCAACACACCCAACACGCCCAACACACCCAACCCCACAACACACCCAACACACCCAACACACCCAACCCCCCACACACCCAACCCCCCAACACACCCAACACACCCAACACACCCAACCCCCCAACACACCCAACCCCCAACACACCAACACACCCAACCCCTCAACACACCCAACACACCCAACCCCCCAACACACCCAACCCCCAAAACACCCAACCACCCAACCCCCCAAACCCCCCAACACACCAAACACACCCAATCCCCCCAAAACACCCAACACACCCATCCCCCCAAACAACCAACCACCCAACCCCCCAACCCCCCAACACACCCAACACACCCAACCCCCCAACACACCCAACCCCCCAACACGCCCACCCCCCAACACACCCAACCCCCCAACACACCCAACACACCCACACACCCAACCCCCCAACACACCCAACACAACCAACACACCCAACCCCCCAACACACCCAACCCCCCAACACGCCCAACCCCCCAACACGCCCAACCCCCCAACACACCCAACCACCCAACACACGCAACACACCCAACACACCCAACACACCCAACCCCCAACACACCCAACACACCCAACACACCCAACCCCCCCAACACACCCAACACACCCAACACACCCAACAACCCAACACGCCCAACACACCCAACACACCCAACCCCCAACACACCCAACACGCCCAACCCCCCAACTCACCCAACCCCCCAACACACCCAACACTCCCAACACACCCAACACGCCCAACCACCCTGCACACCACCCAACACACCCAACACACCCAACCCCCCAACACACCCAACACCCACACACCCAACCCCCACACCCAACACACCCAACCCCCCAACCACCAACACACCCACACACCACCCCAACACACCCAACAACCCACCCCCCAACCCACCCAACCCCAACACACACAACCCCCCAACACACCCACCACCCCACACACCCAACCCCCCAACACACCCACACCCCCAACACACCCAACCCCCCAACACACCCAACACACCCAACCCACCAACACACCCAACACACCCAACACACCCAACACACCCAACACACCCAACCCCACACACCCAACCCCCAACACCCCAACACACCCCAACCCCCCCACACCCCACCCCCCACCCCCCCACCACCCCCCCCCCCCCCCCCCCCCCCCACCCCCCCCCCCCCCCCCCCACCCCCCCCCCCACCCCACCCCCCACCCCCCACCCCCCCCCCCCCCCCCCCCCCCCACCCCCCCCACCCCCCCCCCCCCCCCACCCCCCACCCCCCACCCCCACACCCCACCCCCCCACCCCCCCCCCCCCCCCACACCCCCCACCCCACCCCCCCCCCCCCCAACCCCCCACCCCCCCACCCCCCCCACACCCCCCCCCCCCCCACCCCCACCACCCCACACCCCACACACCCACCCCCCACCCCCCACCCCCCACACCCCCCCCCCCACCCCCCCCCCCCCCCCCCCCCAACACACCCAACACACCCAACACACCCAACCACCCAACACACCCAACCACCCAACACACCCAACACACCCAACCCCCCATCACACCCAACACACCCAACCCCCAACACACCCAACACACCCAACACACCCAACACACCCAACACACCCAAAGCCCCAACACACCCAACACACCCAACCCCCCAACGCACCCACACACCCAACCCCCCAACACACCCAACCACCCAACACACCCAACCACCCAACACACCCAACACACCCAACCCCCCAACACCCCAACACACCCAATACACCCAACCCCCCAACACACCCAACACACCCAACACACCCAACCACCCAACACACCCAACACACCCAACCCCCAACACACCCAACACACCCAACACACCCAACCCCCCAACACACCCATCACACCCAACACACCCAACCCCCAACACACCAACACACCCAACACACCCAACCCCCCATCACACCCAACACACCCAACCCCCCAACACACCAACACACGCAACACACCCAACACAACCAACCCCCCAACACACCCAACACACCAACACACCACACACCCAAACCCCCAACACACCCAACACACCCAACCCCCCAACACACCCACGCCCCAACACACCCAACACACCCAACACACTCAACACACCCAACCCCCCAACACACCCAACACACCCAACCCCCCAACACACCCAACACACCAACCCCCAACACACCCAACACACCCAACCCCCCAACACGCCCAACACACCCAACACGCCGAACACACCCAACACACCCAACCCCCCAACACACCCAACACACCCAACACACCCATCAGACCCAACCCCACAAAACACCCAACACACCCAACCCCCCAACACACCCAACACACCCAACACACCCAACCCCCCAACACACCCAACACACCCAACACACCCAACACACCCAACCCCCCAACACACCCAACACACCCAACACACCCATCAGACCCAACCCCACAAACACCCAACACACCCAACCCCCCAACACACCCAACACACCCAACACACCAAACCCCCCAACAGGCCCAACACACCCAACCCCCAAACACGCCCAACCCCCCAACACACCCAACCCCCCAACACACCCAACCCCCCAACACACACAACACACCCAACACACCCAACACACCCCACACACCAACCCCCCAACAGGCCCAACACACCCAACCCCCAACACGCCCAACCCCCCAACACACCCAACCCCCAACACACCCAAACCCCCAACACACCCAACACACCCAACACACCCAACACGCCCAACACACCCAACACGCCCAACACACCCAACCCCACAACACACCCAACACACCCAACACACCCAACCCCCCAACACCAACCCCCCAACACACCCAACCACACCCAACACACCCAACACACCAACCCCCAACACACCCAACCCCCCAACACACCCAACACACCCAACCCCTCAACACACCCAACACACCCACCCCCCAACACACCCAACCCCCCAAAACACCCAACCACCCAACCCCCAAACCCCCCAACACACAAACACACCCAATCCCCCAAAACACCCAACACACCCATCCCCCAAAACAACCAACCACCCAACCCCCAAACCCCCCAACACACCCAACACACCCACCCCCCAACACACCCAACCCCCCAACACGCCCAACCCCCCAACACACCCAACCCCCCAACACACCCAACACACCCAACACACCCAACCCCCCAACACACCAACACACCCAACACACCCAACCCCCCAACACACCCAACCCCCCAACACGCCCAACCCCCCAACACGCCCAACCCCCCAACACACCCAACACACCCAACACACGCAACACACCCAACCACCAACACACCCAACACACCCAACCCCCCAACACACCCAACACACCCAACACACCCAACCCCCAACACACCAACACCCAACACACCCAACACACCCAACACCCAACACGCCCAACCCCCCAACACACCCAACACACCCAACCCCCCAACACACCCAACACGCCCAACCCCCCAACTCACCCAACCCCCCAACACACCCAACACCCTCCCAACACACCCAACACGCCCAACCACCCTGCACACCCATCACCCCAACACACCCAACCCCCCAACACACCCAACATGCCCAACACACCCAACACACCCAACACACCCAACACACCCAACCCCCCAACACACCCAACACACCCAACACACCCAATACACCCAATACAACCAACCCCCCAACACACCCAACCCCCCAACACACCCAACCCCCCAACACACCCAACCACCCAACACACCCAACCCCCCAACACACCCAACCCCCAACACACCCAACCCCCCAACACACCCAACACACCCAACCCACCGAACACACCCAACACCCAACACACCCAACACACCCAATACACCCAACACACCCAACACACCCAACCCCCAACACACCCAACCCCCCAACACACCCAACACACCCAACACACCCACACACCCAACACACCCAACCACCCAACACACCCAACACACCCAACCACCCACCCCCAACCCACACCCAACACACCCAACCCCCCAACACACCCAACACACCCAACACACCCAACACACCCAACACACACCCACCCAAGCCCCAACACACCCAACACACCCAACCCCCCAACGCACCCAACACACCCAACCCCCCAACACACCCAACCCCCAACACACCCAACCACCCAACACACCCAACACACCCAACCCCCAACACACCCAACACACCCAACACACCAACCCCCCAACACACCCAACACACCCAACACACCCAACCACCCCAACACACCCAACACACCCAACCCCCCCACACACCCAACACACCCAACACACCCAACCCCCCAACACACCCATCACACCCAACACACCCAACCCCCCAACACACCCAACACACCCAACACACCCAACCCCCCATCACACCCAACACACCAACCCCCAACACACCCAACACACGCAACACACCCAACACAACCAACCCCCCAACACACCCAACACACCCAACACACCCAAACCCCCAACACACCCAACACACCCAACCCCCCAACACACCCAACGCCCAACACACCCAACACACCCAACACACTCAACACACCCAACCCCCCAACACACCCAACACACCCAACCCCCCAACACACCCAACCCCCCAACACACGCAACACACCCAACACACCCAACACACCCAACCCCCCAACACACCCAACACACCCAACACACCCAACCCCCAACACACCAAACGCACCAACACACCCAACACACCCAACCCCCCAACACACCCAACACACCCAACCCTCCAACACACCCAACACACCCAACACACCCAACCCCCCAACACACCCAACACACCCAACACACCCAACCCCCCAACACATCAAACGCCCCAACACACCCAACCCCCAACACACCCAAAACACCCAACACACCCAACCCAACCCCCAACACACCCAACACACCCAACACACCCAACACACCCAACACACCCATCCCCCAACACATCCAACCCCCCAACACACCCAACACACCCAACACACCCAACCCACCAACACACCCAACACACCCAACCCCCCAACACACCCAACACACCCACCACGAACACACCCAACACACCCAACACACCCAACCCACCAACATACCGAACACACCCAACACACCCAACACACCCAACCCCCCAACACACCCAACACACCCAACACACCCAACCCACCCAAAACATCCAATCCCCCAACACACCCAAAACACCCAACTCCCAACACACCCAACCCCCAACACACCCATCACGCCAAACACCCAACCCCCCAACACACCCAACCCCCCAACACACCCAAAACACCAACCCCCCAATACACCCAACCCCCCAACACACCCAACACACCCAACACACCCAACCCCCCAACACACCCAACCCCCCAACACACGACACACACCCAACCCCCCAACACACCCAACCCCCCAACACACCCAAAACACCCAACCCCCCAACACACCCTACCCCCCACACACCCAACCCCCAACACACCCATCCCCCCAACACACCCAACACACCCAACACACCCAACCCCCCAACACACGACACACACCCAACCCCCCAACACACCCAACCCCCCAACACACCCAACCCCCCAACACACCCAACACACCCAACACCCCAACACGCCCAACCCCCCAACACATCCAACACACCCAACCCCCAACACCCAACCCCCCAACACGCCCAACCCCCCAACACACGCAACACACCCAACACCCAACCCCCCAACACACCCAACCCCCAACACCCAACCCCCCAACACGCCCAACCCCCCAACACACCCAACCCCCCAACACACCCAACCCCCCAACACACCAACACACCCAACACGCCCAACACCCCAACTCACCCAACACACCAACACACCCAACACGCCCAACCCCCCAACACACCCAACACTCCCAACACACCCAACTCACCCAACACACACAACACTCCCAACACACCCAACTCACCCAACACACCCAACCCCCAACACACCCAACACACCCAACACGCCAACCACCCAACACACCCAACACACCCAACCCCCCAACACACCCAACATGCCCAACACACCCAACACACCCAACCCCCCAACACACCCAACACACCCAACACACCCAACACACCCAACAGACCCAACCCCCAACACACCCAACATGCCCAACACACCAAACACACCCAACCCCCAACACACCCCACACACCCAACACACCCAACACACCCAACCCCCCCCAACACACCCAACCCCCCCAACACACCCAACCCCCCAACAGACCCAACACACCCAACACACCCAACCACCCAACACACCCAACCCCCCCAACACACCCATCACACCCAACACACCCAACCCCCCAACACACCCAACACACCCAACCCCCCAACACACCCAACACACCCAACACACCCAACCCCCCAACACACCCAACCCCCCCAACACACCCAACCCCCCAACACACCCAACACACACCAACACACCCAACACACCCAACTCCCCAACACACCCAACACACCCAACACACCAACCCCCCCAACACACCCAAACCCCAAAAGACCCAACACACCCAACACACCCAACACACCCAACCCCCATCACACCCAACACACCCAACCCCCCAACACACCCAACACGCCCAACACACCAAACCCCCCAACACACCCAACACACCCAACACACCCAACCCCCCAACACACCCAACACACCAAACGCCCCAACACACCCACCAACCCCCCCAACACACCCAAAACACCCAACACACCCAACCCCCCAACACACCCAACACACCCAACACACCCAACCCCCCAACACACCCAACACACCCAACCCCCCAACACACCCAACGCCCCAACACACCCCACCCCCCAACACACCCAAAACACCCAACACACCCAACCCCCCAACACACCCAACCCCTCAACACACCCAACCCCCCAACACACCAAACGCCCCAACACACCCAACCCCCCAACACACCCAACACACCCAACCCCTCAACACACCCAACCCCCCAACACACCGAACTCCCCAACACACCAAACGCCCCCAACACACCCAACCCCCCAACACACCCAAAACACCCAACACACCCAACCCCCCAACACACTAAACCGCCCAACACACCCAACATGCCCAACACACACAACCCCCCAACACACCCAACCGCCCAACACACCCAAACCCCCCAACACACCCAAACCACCAACACGCCCAAACACCCAATCCCCCAACACACCCAAAACACCCAACTCCCCAACACACCCTACCCCCCACACACCCAACCCCCCAACACACCCAACACACCCAACCCCCCAACACACCCAACCCCCCAACACACCAACGCCCCAACACACCCAACCCCCCAACACACCCAACACACCCAACACACCCAACCCCCCAACACACCCAACCCCCCAACACACCCAACGCCCCAACACACCCAACACGCCCAACACACCCAACACGCCCAACACAACCAACACACCAACACACCCAACCCCCCAACACACCCAACACACCCAACACACCCAACCCCCCAACACACCCAACACACCCAACCCCCCAACACGCCCAACACACCCAACACGCCGAACACACCCAACACACCCAACCCCCCAACACACCCAACACACCCAACACACCCATCAGACCCAACCCCACAAAACACCCAACACACCCAACCCCCCAACACACCCAACACACCCAACACACCCAACCCCCCAACACCCCACACACCCAACACACCCAACACACCCAACACACCCAACCCCCCAACACACCCAACACACCCAACCCCCCAACACACCCACACACCACACCCAACCCCCAACACACCCAACACACCCAACACACCCAACACACCCAACCCCCCAACACACCCAACACACCCAACACACCCATCAGACCCAACCCCACAAAACACCCAACACACCCAACCCCCCAACACACCCAACACACCCAACACACCCAACACACCCAACACACCCAACACACCAAACCCCCCAACAGGCCCAACACACCCAACCCCCCAAACACGCCCAACCCCCCAACACACCCAACCCCCCAACACACCCAACCCCCCAACACACAACAACACACCCAACACACCCAACACACCCCACACACCCAACCCCCCAACAGGCCCAACACACCCAACCCCAAACACGCCAACCCCCCAACACACCCAACCCCCCAACACACCCAACCCCCCAACACACCCAACACACCCAACACACCCAACACGCCCAACACACCCAACACGCCCAACACACCCAACCCCACAACACACCCAACACACCCAACACACCCAACCCCCCAACACACCCAACCCCCCAACACACCCAACACACCCAACACACCCAACCCCCCAACACACCCAACCCCCCAACACACCCAACACACCCAACCCCTCAACACACCCAACACACCCAACCCCCCAACACACCCAACCCCCCAAAACACCCAACCACCCAACCCCCCAAACCCCCCAACACACCAAACACACCCAATCCCCCCAAAACACCCAACACACCCATCCCCCCAAAACAACCAACCACCCAACCCCCCAAACCCCCCAACACACCCAACACACCCAACCCCCCAACACACCCAACCCCCCAACACGCCCAACCCCCCAACACACCCAACCCCCCACACACCCAACACACCCAACACACCCAACCCCCCAACACACCCAACACAACCAACACACCCAACCCCCCAACACACCCAACCCCCCAACACGCCCAACCCCCCAACACGCCCAACCCCCCAACACACCCAACACACCCAACACACCCAACACACCCAACCCCCCAACACACCCAACACACCCAACACACCCAACCCCCCAACACACCCAACACACCCAACACACCCAACAACCCAACACGCCCAACCCCCCAACACACCCAACACACCCAACCCCCCAACACACCCACACGCCCAACCCCCCAACTCACCCAACCCCCAACACACCCAACACTCCCAACACACCCAACACGCCCAACCACCCTGCACACCCAACACACCCAACACACCCAACCCCCCAACACACCCAACATGCCCAACACACCCAACACACCCAACACACCCAACACACCCAACCCCCCAACACACCCAACACACCCAACACACCCAATACACCCAACACAACCAACCCCCCAACACACCCAACCCCCAACACACCCAACCCCCCAACACACCCAACCACCCAACACACCCAACCCCCCAACACACCCAACCCCCCAACACACACCCAACCCCCCAACACACCCAACACACCCAACCCACCAAACACACCCAACCCACCCAACACACCCAACACACCCCAATACACCCAACACACCCAACACACCCAACCCCCCAACACACCCAACACCCCAACACACCCAACCCCCCATCACACCCAACACACCCAACCCCCCAACACACCCAACACACCCAACACACCCAACACACCCAACACACCCAAAGCCCCAACACACCCAACACACCCAACCCCCCAACGCACCCAACACACCCAACCCCCCAACACACCCAACCACCCAACACACCCAACCACCCAACACACCCAACACACCCAACCCCCCAACACACCCAACACACCCAATACACCCAACCCCCCAACACACCCAACACACCCAACACACCCAACCACCCAACACACCCAACACACCCAACCCCCCAACACACCCAACACACCCAACACACACCCAACCCCCAACACACCCATCACACCCAACACACCCAACCCCCCAACACACCCAACACACGCAACACACCCAACACAACCAACCCCCCAACACACCCAACACACCCAACACACCCAAACCCCCAACACACCCAAAACACCCAACCCCCCCAACACACCCAACGCCCAACACACCCAACACACCCAACACACTCAACACACCCAACCCCCCAACACACCCAACACACCCAACCCCCCAACACACCCAACACACCCAACCCCCCAACACACGCAACACACCCAACACACCCAACACACCCAACCCCCCAACACACCCAACACCCCAACACACCCAACCCCCCAACACACCAAACGCACCAACACACCCAACACACCCAACCCCCCAACACACCCAACACACCCAACCCTCCAACACACCCAACACACCCAACCCCCAACATCAAACGCCCCAACACACCCAACCCCCCAACACACCCAAAACACCCAACACACCCAACACACCCAACACACCCATCCCCCCAACACACCCCAACCCCCCAACACACCCAACACACCCAACACACCCAACCCACCAACACACCCAACACACCCAACCCCCCAACACACCCAACACACCCAACCAACGAACACACCCAACACACCCAACACACCCAACCCACCCAACATACCCAACACACCCAACACACCCAACACACCCAACCCCCAACACACCCAACACACCCAACACACCCAACCCACCCAACACACCAAACCCCCAACAGGCCCAACACACCCAACCCCCAAACACGCCCAACCCCCCAACACACCCAACCCCCCAACACACCCAACCCCCAACACACACAACACACCCAACACACCCAACACACCCCACACACCCAACCCCCCAACAGGCCAACACACCCAACCCCCAAACACGCCCAACCCCCCAACACACCCAACCCCCCAACACACCCAACCCCCCAACACACCCAACACACCCAACACACCCAACACGCCCAACACACCCAACACGCCCAACACACCCAACCCCACAACACACCCAACACACCCAACACACCCAACCCCCCAACACACCCAACCCCCCAACACACCCAACACACCCAACACACCCAACCCCCCAACACACCCAACCCCCCAACACACCCAACACACCCAACCCCTCAACACACCCAACACACCCAACCCCCCAACACACCCAACCCCCCAAAACACCCAACCACCCAACCCCCCAAACCCCCCAACACACCAAACACACCCAATCCCCCCAAAACACCCAACACACCCATCCCCCCAAAACAACCAACCACCCAACCCCTCAAACCCCCCAACACACCCAACACACCCAACCCCCCAACACACCCAACCCCCCAACACGCCCAACCCCCAACACACCCAACCCCCCAACACACCCAACACACCCCAACACACCCAACCCCCCAACACACCCAACACAACCAACACACCCAACCCCCCAACACACCCAACCCCCCAACACGCCCAACCCCCCAACACGCCCAACCCCCCAACACACCCAACACACCCAACACACCCAACACACCCAACACACCCAACCCCCCAACACACCCAACACACCCAACCCCCCAACACACCCAACACACCCAACACACCCAACAACCCAACACGCCCAACCCCCAACACACCCAACACACCCAACCCCCCAACACACCCAACACGCCCAACCCCCCAACTCACCCAACCCCCCAACACACCCAACACTCCCAACACACCCAACACGCCCAACCACCCTGCACACCCAACACACCCAACACACCCAACCCCCCAACACACCCAACATGCCCAACACACCCAACACACCCAACACACCCAACCCCCCAACACACCCAACACACCCAACACACCCAATACACCCGACACAACCAACCCCCCAACACACCCAACCCCCCAACACACCCAACCCCCCAACACACCCAACCACCCAACACACCCAACCCCCCAACACACCCAACCCCCCAACACACCCAACCCCCCAACACACCCAACACACCCAACCCACCAAACACACCCAACACACCCAACACACCCAATACACCCAACACACCCAACACACCCAACCCCCCAACACACCCAACCCCCCAACACACCCAACACACCCAACACACCCAACCACCCAACACACCCAACCACCCAACACACCCAACACACCCAACCCCCCATCACACCCAACACACCCAACCCCCCAACACACCCAACACACCCAACACACCCAACACACCCAACACACCCAAAGCCCCAACACACCCAACACACCCAACCCCCCAACGCACCCAACACACCCAACCCCCCAACACACCCAACCACCCAACACACCCAACCACCCAACACACCCAATACACCCAAGCCCCCAACACACCCAACACACCCAATACACCCAACCCCCCAACACACCCAACACACCCAACACACCCAACCACCCAACACACCCAACACACCCAACCCCCCAACACACCCAACACACCCAACACACCCAACCCCCCAACACACCCATCACACCCAACACACCCAACCCCCCAACACACCCAACACACCCAACACACCCAACCCCCCCATCACACCCAACACACCCAACCCCCCAACACACCCAACACACGCAACACACCCAACACAAACAACCCCCCAACACACCCAACACACCCAACACACCCAAACCCCCAACACACCCAACACACCCAACCCCCCAACACACCCAACGCCCCAACACACCAACACACCCAACACACTCAACACACCCAACCCCCCAACACACCCAACACACCCAACCCCCCAACACACCCAACACACCCAACCCCCCAACACACGCAACACACCCAACACACCCAACACACCCAACCCCCCAACACACCCAACACACCCAACACACCCAACCCCCCAACACACCAAACGCACCAACACACCCAAACACACCCAACCCCCAACACACCCAACACACCCAACCCTCCAACACACCCAACACACCCAACCCCCCAACACACCCAACACATCAAACGCCCCAACACACCCAACCCCCAACACACCCAAAACACCCAACACATCCAACCCCCCAACACACCCAACACACCCAACACACCCAACACACCCAACACACCCATCCCCCCAACACACCCAACCCCCAACACACCCAACACATCCAACACACCCAACCCACCAACACACCCAACACACCCAACCCCCCAACACACCCAACACACCCAACCAACGAACACACCCAACACACCCAACACACCCAACCCACCAACATACCCAACACACCCAACACACCCAACACACCCAACCCCCCAACACACCCAACACACCCAACACACCCAACCCACCCAAAACATGCAATCCCCCAACACACCCAAAACACCCAACTCCCCAACACACCCAACCCCCCAACACACCCATCACGCCCAAAACACCCAACCCCCCAACACACCCTACCCCCCACACACCCAACCCCCCAACACACCCAACCCCCCAACACACCCAAAACACCCAACCCCCCAATACACCCAACCCCCCAACACACCCAACACACCCAACACACCCAACCCCCCAACACACCCAAACCCCAACACACCCAAAACACCCAACCCCCCAACACACCCTACCCCCCACACACCCAACCCCCCAACACACCCATCCCCCCAACACACCCAACACATCCAACACACCCAACCCCCCAACACACGACACACACCCAACCCCCCAACACACCCAACCCCCCAACACACCCAACCCCCCCAACACACCCAACACACCCAACACCCCAACACGCCCAACCCCCCAACACATCCAACACACCCAACCCCCAACACCCAACCCCCCAACACGCCCAACCCCCAACACACGCAACACACCCACACCCAACACCCAACCCCCAACACACCCAACCCCCCAACACCCAACCCCCCAACACGCCCAACCCCCCAACACACCCAACCCCCCAACACACCCAACCCCCCAACACACCCAACACACCCAACACGCCCAACACCCCAACTCACCCAACACACCCAACACACCCAACACACCCAACACGCCCAACCCCCCAACACACCCAACACTCCCAACACACCCAACTCACCCAACACACCCAACCCCCCAACACACCCAACACACCCAACACACCCAACACGCCCAACCACCCAACACACCCAACACACCCAACCCCCAACACACCCAACATGCCCAACACACCCAACACACCCACCCCCAACCACCCAACACACCCAACACACCCAACCCAACACACCCACCCCAACACACCCAACACACCCAACCCAACCCCCCAACGCACCCAACACACCAACCCCCCAACACACCCAACCACCCAACACACCCAACCACCCAACACACCCAACACACCCAACCCCCACAAACACACCCAACACACCCAATACACCCAACCCCCCAACACACCCAACACACCCAACACACCCAACCACCCAACACACCCAACACACCCAACCCCCCAACACACCCAACACACCCAACACACCCAACCCCCCAACACACCCATCACACCCAACACACCCAACCCCCCAACACACCCAACACACCCAACACACCCAAACCCCCCCATCACACCCAACACACCCAACCCCCAAACACACCCAACACACGCAACACACCCAACACAACCAACCCCCAACACACCCAACACACCCAACACACCCAAACCCCAACACACCCAACACACCCAACCCCCCAACACACCCAACGCCCCAACACACCCAACACACCCAACACACTCAACACACCCAACCCCCCAACACACCAACACACCCAACCCCCCAACACACCCAACACACCCAACCCCCCAACACACGCAACACACCCAACACACCCAACACACCCAACCCCCCAAACACACCCAACACACCCAACACACCCAACCCCCAACACACCAAACGCACCAACACACCCAACACACCAACCCCCAACACACCCAACACACCAACCCTCCAACACACCCAACACACCCAACCCCCCAACACACCCAACACATCCAACCCTCCAACACACCCAACACACCCAACCCCCCAACACACCCAACACATCCAACCCCCCAACACACCCAACACACCCAACACACCCAACACACCCAACACACACCCATCCCCCCAACACACCCAACCCCCCAACACACCCAACACACCCAACCCACCAACACACCCAAACACCCAACACACCCAACCAACGAACACACCCAACACACCCAACACACCCAACCCACCAACATACCCAACACACCCAACACACCCAACACACCCAACCCCCCAACACACCCAACACACCCAACACACCCAACCCACCCAAAACATGCAATCCCCCAACACACCCAAAACACCCAACTCCCCAACACACCCAACCCCCCAACACACCCATCACGCCCAAAACACCCAACCCCCCAACACACCCTACCCCCCACACACCCAACCCCCCAACACACCCAACCCCCCAACACACCCAAAACACCCAACCCCCCAATACACCCAACCCCCCAACACACCCAACACACCCAACACACCCAACCCCCCAACACACCCAAACCCCAACACACCCAAAACACCCAACCCCCCAACACACCCTACCCCCCACACACCCAACCCCCCAACACACCCATCCCCCCAACACACCCAACACATCCAACACACCCAACCCCCCAACACACGACACACACCCAACCCCCCAACACACCCAACCCCCCAACACACCCAACCCCCCAACACACCCAACACACCCAACACCCCAACACGCCCAACCCCCCAACACATCCAACACACCCAACCCCCCAACACCCAACCCCCCAACACGCCCAACCCCCCAACACACGCAACACACCCAACACCCAACCCCCCAACACACCCAACCCCCCAACACCCAACCCCCCAACACGCCCAAACCCCCAACACACCCAACCCCCCAACACACCCAACCCCCCAACACACCCAACACACCCAACACGCCCAACACCCCAACTCACCCAACACACCCAACACACCCAACACACCCAACACGCCCAACCCCCCAACACACCCAACACTCCCAACACACCCAACTCACCCAACACACCCAACCCCCCAACACACCCAACACACCCAACACACCCAACACGCCCAACCACCCAACACACCCAACACACCCAACCCCCCAACACACCCAACATGCCCAACACACCCAACACACCCAACCCCCCAACACACCCAACACACCCAACACACCCAACACACCCAACACACCCAACCCCCCAACACACCCAACATGCCCAACACACCCAACACACCCAACCCCCCAACACACCCAACACACCCAACACACCCAACACACCCAACCCCCCAACACACCCAACACACCCAACCCCCCAACACACCCCACACACCCAACACACCCAACACACCCAACCCCCCAGCACACCCAACACACCCAACACACCCGACACACCCAACACACCGAAAACCCCAACACACCCAACCCCCCAACACACCCAACCCCCCAACCCACCAAACACACCCAACACACCCAACACACCCAATACACCCAACACACCCAACCCCCCAACACACCCAACCACCCAACACACCCAACCCCCAAACACACGCAACACGCTCAACACACCCAACACACCCAAACCACCAAACACACCCAACACACCCAACACACCCAACACACCCAACCCCCCAACACACCCAACACCCCAACACACCCAACCCCCCAACACACCCATCCCCCAACACACCCAACACACCCAACCCCCCAACACACCCAACACACCCAACACACCCAACCCCCCAACACACCCAACACACCCAACACACCCAACCCCCCATCACACCCAACACACCCAACCCCCCAACACACCCAACACACCCAACACACCCAAACCCCCAACACACCCAACACACCCAACCCCCCAACACACCCAACGCCCCAACACACCCAACACACCCAACACACTCAACACACCCAACCCCCCAACACACCCAACACACCCAACACACCCAACACGCCCAACACCCCAACTCACCCAACACACCCAACACACCCAACACACCCAACACGCCCAACCCCCCAACACACCCAACACTCCCAACACACCCAACTCACCCAACACACCCAACCCCCCAACACACCCAACACACCCAACACACCCAACACGCCCAACCACCCAACACACCCAACACACCCAACCCCCCAACACACCCAACATGCCCAACACACCCAACACACCCAACCCCCCAACACACCCAACACACCCAACACACCCAACACACCCAACACACCCAACCCCCCAACACACCCAACATGCCCAACACACCCAACACACCCAACCCCCCAACACACCCAACACACCCAACACACCCAACACACCCAACCCCCCAACACACCCAACACACCCAACCCCCCAACACACCCCACACACCCAACACACCCAACACACCCAACCCCCCAGCACACCCAACACACCCAACACACCCGACACACCCAACACACCGAAAACCCCAACACACCCAACCCCCCAACACACCCAACCCCCCAACCCACCAAACACACCCAACACACCCAACACACCCAATACACCCAACACACCCAACCCCCCAACACACCCAACCACCCAACACACCCAACCCCCAAACACACGCAACACGCTCAACACACCCAACACACCCAACCCCCCAACACACCCAACACCCCAACACACCCAACCCCCCAACACACCCATCCCCCAACACACCCAACACACCCAACCCCCCAACACACCCAACACACCCAACACACCCAACCCCCCAACACACCCATCCCCCAACACCCCAACACACCCAACACACCCAACACACCCAACACCCCAACACACCCAACACCCCAACACACCCAACCCCCCAACACACCCAACCCCCCAACACACCCAACCCCCCAACACACCCAACACGCCCAACCCCCCAACACACCCAACACACCCAACCCCCCAACACCCCAACACACCCAACCCCCCAACACACCCAACCCCCCAACACACCCAACCCCCCAACACACCCAACCCCCCAACACACCCAACACGCCCAACCCCCAACACACCCAACACACCCAACCCCCCAACACACCCAACACGCCCAACCCCCCAACACACCCAACACGCCCAACCCCCCAACACACCCAACACACCCAACCCCCCAACACACCCAACCCCCCAACACACCCAACCCCCCAACACACCCAACCCCCCAACACACCCAACACGCCCAACCCCCAACACACCCAACACACCCAACCCCCCAACACACCCAACACGCCCAACCCCCCAACACACACAACACGCCCAACCCCCCAACACACCCAACACGCCCAACACCCCAACACACCCAACACACCCAACACACCCATCCCCCAACACACCCAACACGCCCAACCCCCCAACACGCCCAACACACCCAACACACCCAACACACCCAACCCCCCAACACACCCAACACGCCCAACCCCCCAACACACCCAACACACCCAACACACCCATCCCCCAACACACCCAACACGCCCAACCCCCCAACACACCCAACACACCCAACCCCCCAACACACCAAACGCACCAACACACCCAACACACCCAACCCCCCAACACACCAAACGCACCAACACACCCAACACACCCAACCCTCCAACACACCCAACACACCCAACCCCCCAACACACCCAACACATCAAACGCCCCAACACACCCAACCCCCCAACACACCCAAAACACCCAACACACCCAACCCCCCAATACACCCAACACACCCAACACACCCAACACACCCAACACACCCATCCCCCCAACACACCCAACCCCCCAACACACCCAACACACCCAACACACCCAACCCACCAACACACCCAACACACCCAACCCCCCAACACACCCAACACACCCAACCAACGAACACACCCAACACACCCAACACACCCAACCCACCAACATACCCAACACACCCAACACACCCAACACACCCAACCCCCCAACACACCCAACACACCCAACACACCCAACCCACCCAAAACATGCAATCCCCCAACACACCCAAAACACCCAACTCCCCAACACACCCAACCCCCCAACACACCCATCACGCCCAAAACACCCAACCCCCCAACACACCCTACCCCCCACACACCCAACCCCCCAACACACCCAACCCCCCAACACACCCAAAACACCCAACCCCCCAATACACCCAACCCCCCAACACACCCAACACACCCAACACACCCAACCCCCCAACACACCCAACCCCCCAACACACGACACACACCCAACCCCCCAACACACCCAACCCCCCAACACACCCAAAACACCCAACCCCCCAACACACCCTACCCCCCACACACCCAACCCCCCAACACACCCATCCCCCCAACACACCCAACACACCCAACACACCCAACCCCCCAACACACGACACACACCCAACCCCCCAACACACCCAACCCCCCAACACACCCAACCCCCCAACACACCCAACACACCCAACACCCCAACACGCCCAACCCCCCAACACATCCAACACACCCAACCCCCCAACACCCAACCCCCCAACACGCCCAACCCCCCAACACACGCAACACACCCAACACCCAACCCCCCAACACACCCAACCCCCCAACACCCAACCCCCCAACACGCCCAACCCCCCAACACACCCAACCCCCCAACACACCCAACCCCCCAACACACCCAACACACCCAACACGCCCAACACCCCAACTCACCCAACACACCCAACACACCCAACACACCCAACACGCCCAACCCCCCAACACACCCAACACTCCCAACACACCCAACTCACCCAACACACCCAACCCCCCAACACACCCAACATGCCCAACACACCCAACACACCCAACCCCCCAACACACCCAACACACCCAACACACCCAACACACCCAACCCCCCAACACACCCAACATGCCCAACACACCCAACACACCCAACCCAACAACACACCCAACACACCCAACACACCCAACACACCCAACCCCCCAACACACCCAACACACCCAACCCCCCAACACACCCCACACACCCGACACACCCAACACACCGAAAACCCCAACACACCCAACCCCCCAACACACCCAACCCCCCAACCCACCAAACACACCCAACACACCCAACACACCCAATACACCCAACACACCCAACCCCCCAACACACCCAACCACCCAACACACCCAACCCCCAAACACACGCAACACGCTCAACACACCCAACACACCCAACCCACCAAACACACCCAACACACCCAATACACCCAACACACCCAACCCCCCAACACACCCAACACCCCAACACACCCAACCCCCCAACACACCCATCCCCCAACACACCCAACACACCCAACCCCCCAACACACCCAACACACCCAACACACCCAACCCCCCAACACACCCATCCCCCAACACCCCAACACACCCAACACACCCAACACACCCAACACCCCAACACACCCAACACCCCAACACACCCAACCCCCCAACACACCCAACCCCCCAACACACCCAACCCCCCAACACACCCAACACGCCCAACCCCCCAACACACCCAACACACCCAACCCCCCAACACCCCAACACACCCAACCCCCCAACACACCCAACCCCCCAACACACCCAACCCCCCAACACACCCAACCCCCCAACACACCCAACACGCCCAACCCCCAACACACCCAACACACCCAACCCCCCAACACACCCAACACGCCCAACCCCCCAACACACCCAACACGCCCAACCCCCCAACACACCCAACACACCCAACCCCCCAACACACCCAACCCCCCAACACACCCAACCCCCCAACACACCCAACCCCCCAACACACCCAACACGCCTAACCCCCAACACACCCAACACACCCAACCCCCCAACACACCCAACACGCCCAACCCCCCAACACACACAACACGCCCAACCTCCCAACACACCCAACACGCCCAACACCCCAACACACCCAACACACCCAACACACCCATCCCCCAACACACCCAACACGCCCAACCCCCCAACACGCCCAACACACCCAACACACCTAACACACCCAACCCCCCAACACACCCAACACGCCCAACCCCCCAACACACCCAACACACCCAACACACCCATCCCCCAACACACCCAACACGCCCAACCCCCCAACACACCCAACACACCCAACACACCCAACACACCCAACCCCCCAACACACCCAACACGCCCAACCCCCCAACACACCCAACACACCCAACACACCCAACCCCCCAACACACCCAACACACCCAACACACCCAACCCCCCAACACAGCCAACACACCCAAACCCCCAACACACCCAACCCCCCAACACACCCAACCCCCCAACACACCCAACACACCCAACCCCCCAACACACCCAACCCCCCAACACACCCAACCCCCCAACACACCCAACACACCCAACACACCCAACACACCCAACCCCCCAACACACCCAACCCCCCAACACACCCAACACACCCAACCCCCCAACACACCCAACACACCCAACCCCCCAACACACCCAACACACCCAACCCCCCAACACACCCAACACGCCCAACCCCCCAACACACCCAACACACCCAACACACCCAACCCCCCAACACACCCAACACACCCAACACACCCAACACACCCAACCCCCCAACACACCCAACACACCCAACCCCCCAACACAGCCAACACACCCAAACCCCCAACACACCCAACCCCCCAACACACCCAACCCCCCAACACACCCAACACACCCAACCCCCCAACACACCCAACCCCCCAACACACCCAACCCCCCAACACACCCAACACACCCAACACACCCAACACACCCAACCCCCCAACACACCCAACCCCCCAACACACCCAACACACCCAACCCCCCAACACACCCAACACACCCAACCCCCCAACACACCCAACACACCCAACACACCCAACACACCCAACACACCCAACCCCCCAACACACCCAACCCCCCAACACACCCAACACACCCAACCCCCCAACACACCCAACACACCCAACCCCCCAACACACCCAACACACCCAACACACCCAACCCCCCAACACACCCAACACACCCAACCGCCCAACACACCCAACACACCCAACACACCCAACCCCCCAACACACCCAACACACCCAACACACCCAACACACCCAACCCCCCAACACACCCAACACACCCAACCCCCCAACACACCCAACACACCCAACGCCCCAACACGCCCAACCCCCCAACACACCCAACACGCCCAACACACCCAACACACCCAACCCCCCAACACACCCAACCCCCCAACACACCCAACACACCCAACACACCCAACACACCCAACCCCCCAACACACCCAACACGCCCAACCCCCCAACACACCCAACACACCCAACACACCCAACACACCCAACCCCCCAACACACCCAACACACCCAACACACCCAACACACCCAACACACCCAACCCCCCAACACACCCAACACACCCAACACACCCAACCCCCCAACACACCCAACACACCCAACACACCCAACCCCCCAACACACCCAACAGACCCAACCCCCCAACACACCCAACACACCCAACCCCCCAACACACCCAACAGACCCAACCCCCCAACACACCCAACACACCCAACCCCCCAACACACCCAACACACCCAACCCCCCAACACACCCAACACACCCAACACACCCAACCCCCCCAACGCACCCAACACACCCAACACACCCAACACACCCAACGCCCCAACACGCCCAACCCCCCAACACACCCAACACGCCCAACACACCCAACACACCCAACCCCCCAACACACCCAACCCCCCAACACACCCAACCCCCCAACACACCCAACACACCCAACACACCCAACACACCCAACCCCCCAACACACCCAACACGCCCAACCCCCCAACACACCCAACACACCCAACACACCCAACACACCCAACCCCCCAACACACCCAACACACCCAACACACCCAACCCCCCAACACACCCAACACACCCAACCCCCCAACACACCCAACAGACCCAACCCCCCAACACACCCAACACACCCAACCCCCCAACACACCCAACAGACCCAACCCCCCAACACACCCAACAGACCCAACCCCCCAACACACCCAACACACCCAACCCCCCAACACACCCAACACACCCAACACACCCAACACACCCAACCCCCCAACACACCCAACGCACCCAACACACCCAACCCCCCAACACACCCAACACACCCAACCCCCCAACACACCCAACACACCCAACCCCCCAACACACCCAACACACCCAACACACCCAACCCCCCATCACATCCAACCCCCCAACACACCCAACACACCCAACCCCCCAACACACCCAACCCCTCAACACGCCCAACACACCCAACACACCCAACCCCCCAACACACCCAACCCCCCAACACACCCAACCCCCCAACACACCCAACCCCCCAACACACCCAACACACCCAACCCCCCAACACACCCAACCCCACAACACACCCAACCCCACAACACGCCCAACACGCCCACCAGGCAGAGTAAGAGGAGCAGGCAGGCAGTGCAGGGGTCCCTTGTGGCTGTCCCCCTCTCAAACAAATATACCGCTTTGGATATTGTTGAGGGGGATGACTTATCAGGGGAAGGCAGCAGCAGCCAACTTCCTGGCACCAGGGGTAGCTCTGCTGCACAGGCTGGGAGGAAAAAGTGTGCAAGAGCTATAGTGGTAGGGGGTTCTATCATAAGGGGAACAGACAGGCGTTTCTGTGGCCGTAAACGTGACTCCAGGATGGTTTGTTGCCTCCCTGGTGCCAGGGTCATGGATGTCACTGAGCGGCTACAGGGCATTCTCAAGGGGGAGGGTGAGCAGGCAGAGGTCGTGGTCCACATTGGGACCAACGACATAGGTATGAAGGGAGATGAGGTCCTTCATCAAGAATTTAGGGAGCTAGGTAGCAGATTAAAGAGCAGGACCTCAAAGGTTGTAATCTCTGGATTACTCCCAGTGCCACGGGCTAGTGAGTATAGAAATAGGAGGATAGAACAGATGAATGCGTGGCTAAAGAGTTGGTGCAGGAGGGAGGGTTTCAGTTTCCTGGATCACTGGGCCTGCTTCTGGGGAAGGTGGGACTTGTACAAGTCGGACGGGTTGCACCTGAACCAGAGCGGGACAAATATCCTTGCGGGGAGGTTTGCTAGCACTGTTGGTGGGGGTTTAAACTAACTTGGCAGGGGGATGGGATACAGAGTGGAGCTACAATAGGGGGTGATGTGCAGCCAAATATAGAGAAAAAAACAAGTCAACTTGGAAGACAGGGCAAATATGTGAGGGCAAGGCTGGATGGCATCTGTTTTAATGCAAGGAGTCTTGCGAATAAGGTGGATGAACTGAAGGTGTTGATAAACACATGGGAGTATGATATTGTTGCTGTCACAGAGACATGGTTGAGGGAGGGGCAAGACTGGCAGCTCAATATTCCGGGGTACAGAATCTTCAGGCGAGACAGAGGGGGAGGTATAAGAGGAGGGGGGGTCGCAATATTAATTAAAGAATCAATTACTGCCATAAGGAGGGATGATATATTAGCAGGTTCCTCGAATGAGGCCTTATGGGTGGAGCTTAAAAACAAAAAGGGGGCAAGCACTTTGATGGGAGTGTACTATAGGCCCCCAAACTGTCAGGGGGAGATAGAGGAACAGATATGTAGGCAAATCTCAGAAAATTGTGCAAATAATAGGGTAATAATAGTGGGGGATTTCAACTTCCCCAATATTAACTGGGATACTCAGAGTGTAAAAGGCTTAGAGAGTACAAAATTCTTAACGTGCATCCAGGAGAGCTTTTTGAGCCAGCATGTAGAAAGTCCTACAAGAGAGGGGGCGGTACTGGACCTAATTCTAGGGAATGTGGCCGGCCAAGTGGAAGAAGTGCTAGTAGGTGAGCACTTTGGTGACAGTGACCATAATTCGGTGAGATTTAAGGTGGTCATGGAAAAGGACAGGGAGGGGCCGGAAATAAAGGTTCTAAATTGGGGGAAGGCCGATTTTAATAGGATAAGGCAGGATCTGGCCAAAATGGACTGGGATCAGCTGCTTGTAGGAAAATCCGCATCGGAGCAATGGGAGTCTTTCAGAAGGGAGATTGAGACCATACAATGGCAACATGTTCCCGTAAAGGTCAAGGGTGGTTCCAAGAACTCCAGGGAACCTTGGATGTCAGGGGATATACGAGAATGGATTAGGAAAAAAAGGAGGGCTTTTGGCAGATACAAAAGGCTAAAGACGGAGGAAGCCCTAGAGGAGTACAAAAAGTGCAGGGGGATACTTAAAAAAGAAATTAGGAGATCAAGGAGGGGCCATGAAATAACACTGGCGAGCAAAATAAAGGAAAATCCTAAGATGTTTTATAAGTATATTAAGGGTAAGAGGATGACTAGGGAAAAAATAGGGCCCATTAGGGACAAAAATGGCAATCTGTGTGTGGAGCCGGCAGATGTAGGAGGGGTTCTAAATGAATTTTTTGCATCTGTTTTCACTATGGAGAAGGACGATGTAGACATAGAAATACGGCAGGGGGACTGTGATATACTCGAACATATTAACATCGAGCGGGAGGAGGTATTGGCGGTTTTAGCAGGCCTAAAAATGGATAAATCCCCAGGCCCGGACGAAATGTATCCCAGGCTACTGTGTGAGGCAAAGGAGGAGATTGCGGGGGCTCTAACACATATATTCAGAACCTCTCTGGCCACAGGGGATGTGCCAGAGGACTGGAGAACTGCTAATGTAGTACCATTATTCAAGAAGGGGAGTAGGGAAAAACCGGGGAACTACAGGCCAGTGAGCCTAACATCAGTGGTAGGAAAATTATTGGAAAAAATTCTGAAGGACAAAATTAGTCTCCACTTGGAGAAGCAAGGATTAATCAGGGATAGTCAACATGGCTTTGTCAAGGGAAGATCATGTCTGACTAATTTGATTGAATTTTTTGAGGGGGTGACTAGGCGTGTGGATGAGGGTAACGCAGTGGATGTGGTATACATGGATTTCAGTAAGGCCTTCGATAAAGTCCCGCACAGGAGACTGGTCAAGAAGGTACGAGCCCATGGAATCCAGGGTGCCTTGGCACTTTGGATACAAAACTGGCTTAGTGGCAGAAGGCAGAGGGTGATGGTCAAAGGTTGTTTTTGTGACTGGAAGCCTGTGGCCAGTGGGGTACCACAGGGATCGGTGCTGGGTCCCTTGCTGTTTGTGGTCTACATTAACGACTTGGATATGAATGTAAAAGGTATGATCAGTAAGTTCGCTGATGATACAAAAATTGGTAGGGTGGTAAATAGCGACGAGGATAGCCTCAGTCTGCTGGACGATATAGATGGGTTGGTCAGATGGGCGGAACAGTGGCAAATGGAATTTAACCTGGAAAAGTGCGAGGTGATGCACTTTGGAGGGACTAACAAGGCAAGGGAATACACAATGAATGGGAGGACCCTAGGCAAGACAGAGGGTCAGAGGGATCTTGGTGTGCAAGTTCACAGATCCCTGAAGGCGGCGGAACAGGTAGATAAGGTGGTAAAGAAGGCATATGGGATACTTGCCTTTATTAGCCGAGGCATAGAATATAAGAGCAAGGAGGTTATGATGGAGCTGTATAAAACACTGGTTAGGCCACAGCTGGAGTACTGTGTGCAGTTCTGGTCGCCACACTACAGGAAGGATGTGATCGCTTTGGAGAGGGTGCAGAGGAGATTCACCAGGATGTTACCAGGGCTGGAGCGCTTCAGCTATGAAGAGAGACTGAGAAGATTGGGTTTGTTTTCCTTGGAGCAGAGGAGGCTGAGGGGGGACATGCTTGAGGTGTACAAAATTATGAGGGGCACAGATAGGATGGATACTAAGGAGCTTTTTCCCTTCGTTGAGGGTTCTATAACAAGGGGACATAGATTCAAGGTAAAAGGCGGGAGGTTTAGAGGGGATTTGAGAAAGAACTTTTTCACCCAGAGGGTGGTTGGAGTCTGGAACTCACTGCCTGAAAGGGTTGTGGAGGCAGGAACCCTCACAACATTCAAGAAGCATTTGGATGAGCACTTGAAATGCCATAGCATACAAGGCTACGGACCAAATGCTGGAATATGGGATTAGAGTAGACAGGGCTGATGGCCGGCGCGGACACGATGGGCCGAAGGGCCTCTATACATGCTGTATAACTCTATGACTCTATGACGCCCAACACACCCAACCCCCCAACCCCCCAACACACCCACACTTTCATTTCAAAATCGAGCCCTGGTCACCAGCTCCGAAGAATTTCTCTTCCCACAGATGGAGCCTCTGCCCTTATTTTTGCTTAGAAAGTTCTCGAAAATAGAAATGAGTTATATATGGTTGTGAACCATATCTGAGTGTTTAATTTTTGCAGACTCCGCTTGTAGCAGGAAGTGAGTGAACAATTCTCAGAAGGTTTGTTCGGAAACTTGTCCATTCAGTCCGCAGAGCCCCTCGTCCACTGAGTGTCTGAACTGTGAAAGAGGAACTCACAGCTCATTCCAATACCAGGGCACAGAAAGATCTCAGTCACAATAAATAAGGAGCAGAGCAAGGAGGGCAGAGAAAGAAAGGAAGAAAGAGAGAAAGAGAGAGAAAGAGAGAGAGAAAGAGAGAGAGAGAAAGAAAGAAAGAGAGAGAGAAAGGGAGAAAGAGAGAGAAAGAAAGAAATAGAGAGAGAAATATAGAAAGAAAGAGAGAGAGAAAGAGAGAGAGAGAAAGAAAGAAAGAGAGAGAGAAAGGGAGAAAGAGAGAGAAAGAAAGAAATAGAGAGAGAAATATAGAAAGAAAGAGAGAGAGAAAGAGAGAGAGAGAAAGATAGAAAGAGAGAGAGAGAGAAAGAAAGAAAGAGAGAAAGATAGAAATAAAGAGAGAAAGAGAAAAAGAGAGAGAAAAAGAAAGAAAGAGAGAGAAAGAAAGAAAGAAAGAAAGAGAGAGAAAGAGAGAAAGAGAAAGAAAGAAAGAGAGAAAGGGAGAAAGAGAGAGAAAGGAAGAAATAGAGAGAGAAATATAGAAAGAAAGAAAGAGAGAGAGAAAGAGAGAGAGAAGGAAAGAAATAGAGAGAGAAATATAGAAAGAGAGAAAGAGATAGAGAAAGAGAGAGAGAAAGAAAGAGAGAGAGAAAGAACTTGCATTTCTGTAGTGTCTTTCACGACCTCGGGACGTCCCAAAGTGCTTCACGGCCAGAGAAGTACTTTTTGAAGTTTGGACCCTGTTGGAATGTAGGAAACGCAACAGACAATTTGTGCACAGCAAGATCCCACAAACAGCAATGAGATAATGGCCAGATAATCTGTCCTAGTGATGTCGGTTGAGGGATACATATTGGCCCAGGACACCGGGGAGAACTCCCCTGCTCTTCCAAAAGTGCCATAGGATCTTTTATACCCACCTAAGAGGCAGACGGGGCCTCGGTTTAATGTATCATCCAAAAGACTGCCCCTCCGACAGTGCAGCGCTCCCTCAGTACTGACCCTCCGACAGTGCAGCGCTCCCTCAGTACTGACCCTCCGACAGTGCAGCGCTCCCTCAGTACTGACCCTCCGACAGTGCAGCGCTCCCTCAGTACTGACCCTCCGACAGTGCAGCACTCCCTCAGTACTGACCCTCCGACAGTGCAGCGCTCCCTCAGTACTGACCCTCCGACAGTGCAGCGCTCCCTCAGTACTGCCCCTCCGACAGTGCAGCACTCCCTCAGTACTGACCCTCCGACAGTGCAGCGCTCCCTCAGTACTGCCCCTCCGACAGTGCAGCACTCCCTCAGTACTGACCCTCCGACAGTGCAGCACTCCCTCAGTACTGACCCTCCGACAGTGCAGCGCTCCCTCAGTACTGACCCTCCGACAGTGCAGCGCTCCCTCACTACTGACCCTCCGACAGTGCAGCGCTCCCTCAGTACTGACCCTCCGACAGTGCAGCACTCCCTCACTACTGACCCTCCAACAGTGCAGCACTCCCACAGTAGTGACCCTCCGACAGTGCAGCACTCCCTCAGTACTGACCCTCCGACAGTGCAGCACTCCCTCACTACTGACCCTCCAACAGTGCAGCACTCCCTCAGTACTGACCCTCCGACAGTGCAGCACTCCCTCAGTACTGACCCTCCGACAGTGCAGCGCTCCCTCAGTACCGAACCTCCGACAGTGCAGCGCTCCCTCACTACTGACTCTCCGACAGTGCAGCTCTCCCTCAGTACTGACCCTCCGACAGTGCAGCACTCCCTCAGTACTGACCCTCCGACAGTGCAGCGCTCCCTCAGTACCGACCCTCCGACAGTGCAGCGCTCCCTCAGTACCGACCCTCCGACAGTGCAGCGCTCCCTCAGTACCGACCCTCCGACAGTGCAGCTCTCCCTCAGTACTGACCCTCCGACAGTGCAGCGCTCCCTCAGTACCGACCCTCCGACAGTGCAGCTCTCCCTCAGTACTGACTCTCCGACAGTGCGGCTCTCCCTCAGTACTGACCCTCCGACAGTGCAGCACTCCCCGAGTACTGACCCTCCGACAGTGCACCGCTCCCCGAGTACTGACCCTCCGACAGTGCAGCGCTCCCTCACTACTGACCCTCCGACAGTGCAGCTCTCCCTCAGTACTGACCCTCCGACAGTGCAGCACTCCCTCAGTACCGACCCTCCGACAGTGCAGCGCTCCCTCAGTACCGACCCTCCGACAGTGCAGCGCTCCCTCAGTACCGACCCTCCGACAGTGCAGCTCTCCCTCAGTACTGACCCTCCGACAGTGCAGCGCTCCCTCAGTACCGACCCTCCGACAGTGCAGCTCTCCCTCAGTACTGACCCTCCGACAGTGCGGCTCTCCCTCAGTACTGACCCTCCGACAGTGCAGCACTCCCCGAGTACTGACCCTCCGACAGTGCACCGCTCCCCGAGTACTGACCCTCCGACAGTGCAGCGCTCCCTCAGTACTGACCCTCCGACAGTGCAGCGCTCCCTCAGTACTGACCCTCCGACAGTGCAGCGCTCCCTCAGTACTGACCCTCCGACAGTGCAGCACTCCCTCAGTACTGACCCTCCGACAGTGCAGCACTCCCTCAGTACTGACCCTCCGACAGTGCAGCAGTCCCTCAGTACTGACCCTCCGACAGTGCAGCACTCCCTCAGTACTGACCCTCCGACAGTGCAGCACTCCCTCAGTACTGACCCTCCGACAGTGCAGCACTCCCTCAGTACTGACCCTCCGACAGTGCAGCACTCCCTCAGTACTGACCCTCCGACAGTGCAGCGCTCCCTCAGTACTGACCCTCCGACAGTGCAGCGCTCCCTCAGTACTGACCCTCCGACAGTGCAGCACTCCCTCAGTACTGACCCTCCGACAGTGCAGCGCTCCCTCAGTACTGACCCTCCGACAGTGCAGCACTCCCGCAGACGGCAGTTAAGAGTCAAACATATTGGTGTGGTGACTGGAGTCACCAATAGGCCCAGACCGGGTAAGGACAGCAGGTTTCCTTCCCGAAAGGACGAGTTGTTTTTTTCCGACAATCCGACAGTTTCATGGTCACTTTTACTGAGACCGGCTTTTAATTCCAGAATTTAAAAAAACTGATTTGAAATTCTCAAACGGTGATGGTGGGATTTGAACTCCCGTTCTCTGGATTCCTCATCCAGCAATGAACCACCAGAGTTTGAGTCAGGGCGATAAAGCAAGGGTGCTTGAATTGCCACTGCTGCTGTGCTTACTGTGTGGTCCAGTCCTGTTTGGTCCATCTCAACACAATCAGTAATCTCCTTTCATTAACGATGTTCATGGAGCTCAGGTAAGGTGAGTATCTCAATAAGCAGGGACGGAATCAAATCTCCAATAGATTGACGTCAATAGGACTTGCTGACAGTTAGTGACTGAACTCCTAGTCAGTGATAAGTGGAGTTAAAGTTCTGAGTTCAGGCTTCCTGGATGGAAAGCACAGTTGCACAGGTCTTGAAGTAGAAAATGGACATGCAACTCCCTGCCTTTAAAATTTAAAAGGATGCATTCGGAGAACTGTCTTGTGTAAAATGTAACCCTCTCTGACCTGTCCTGAGTAAAATGTAACCATCTCTGACCTGTCCTGAGTAAAATGTAACCATCTCTGACCTGTCCTGTGTAAAATGTAACCCTCTCTGACCTGCCCTGAGTAAAATGTAACCATCTCTGACCCGTGCTGTGTAAAATGTAACCATCTCTGACCTGTCCTGTGTAAAATGTAACCCTCTCTGACCTGTCCTGTGTAAAATGTAACCATCTTTGACCTGTCCTGTGTAAAATGTAACCATCTCTGACCTGTGCTGTGTAAAATGTAACCCTCTCTGACCTGTCCTGTGTAAAATGTAACCATCTCTGACCTGTCCTGAGCAAAATGTAACCATCTCTGACTTGTCCTGTGTAAAATGTAACCCTCTCTGACCTGTCCTGTGTAAAATGTAACCCTCTCTGACCTGTCCTGAGTAAAATGTAACCATCTCTGACCTGCCCTGAGTAAAAAGTAACCATCTCTGACCTGTCCTGTGTAAAATGTAACCATCTCTGACCTGTCCTGAGTAAAATGTAACCCTCTCTGACCTGTCCTGAGTAAAATGTAACCATCTCTGACCTGTCCTGAGGAAAATATAACCATCTCTGACCTGTCCTGTGTAAAATGTAAATATCTCTGTCCTGTCCTGAGTAAAATGTAACCCTCTCTGACCTGTGCGGTGTAAAATGTAACCCTCTCTGACCTGTGCGGTGTAAAATGTAACCCTCTCTGACCTGTGCTGTGTAAAATGTAACCATCTCTGACCTGTGCTGTGTAAAATGTAACCATCTCTGACCAGTGCGGTGTAAAATGTAACCCTCTCTGACCTGTGCTGTGTAAAATGTAACCATCTCTGACCTGTGCGGTGTAAAATGTAACCCTCTCTGACCTGTGCTGTGTAAAATGTAACCATCTCTGACCTGTGCTGTGTAAAATGTAACCATCTCTGTCCTGTCCTGTGTAAAATGTAACCCTCTCTGACCCATCCTGTATAAAATGTAACCATCTCTGACCTGTGCTGTGTAAAATGTAACCATCTCTGACCTGTGCTGTGTAAAATGTAACCATCTCTGTCCTGTCCTGTGTAAAATGTAACCCTCTCTGACCCATCCTGTATAAAATGTAACCCTCTCTGATCTGTCCTGTGTAAAATGTAACCATCTCTGACCTGTACTGTGTAAAATGTAACCATCTCTGACCTGTCCTGTGTAAAATGTAACCCTCTCTGACCTGTCCTGTGTAAAATGCAGCCATCTCTGTCCTGTACTGTGTAAAATGTAACCATCTCTGACCTGTCCTGTGTAAAATGGAACCCTCTCTGACCTGTCCTGTGTAAAATGTAGCCATCTCTGTCCTGTACTGTGTAAAAAGTAACCATCTCTGACCTGTACTGTGTAAAATGTAACCCTCTCTGACTTGTGCTGTGTAAAATGTAACCATATCTGACCTGTGCTGTGTAAAATGAAACCCTCTCTGACCTGTCCTGTGTAAAATGTAACCATCTCTGACCCGTGCTGTATAAAATGTAACCATCTCTGACCTGTCCTGTGTAAAATGTAACCCTCTCTGACCGGTCCTGTGTAAAATGTAGCCATCTCTGTCCTGTACTGTGTAAAAAGTAACCATCTCTGACCTGTGCTGTGTAAAATGTAACCATCTCTGACTTGTGCTGTGTAAAATGTAACCATCTCTGACCTGTGCTGTGCAAAATGTAACCATCTCTGACCTGTGCTGTGTAAAATGTAACCATTTCTGACTTGTGCTGTGTAAAATGTAACCATCTCTGACCTGTGCTGTGTAAAATGTAACCATCTCTGACTTGTGCTGTGTAAAATGTAACCATCTCTGACCTGTACCGTGTAAAATGTAACCATCTCTGACCTGTGCTGTGTAAAATGTAACCATCTCTGACTTGTGCTGTGCAAAATGTAACCATCTCTGTCCTGGACTGTGTAAAATGTAACCATCTCTGACCTGTGCTGTGTAAAATGTAACCATCTCTGACCTGTGCTGTGTAAAATGTAACCATCTCTGACCTGTCCTGACTAAAATGTAACCCTCTCTGACCTGTCCTGACTAAAATGTAACCCTCTCTGACCTGTGCTGTGTGAAATATAACCCTCTCTGACCTGTCCTGTGTAAAATGTAACCATCTCTGACCTGTCCTGTGTAAAATGTAACCCACTCTGACCTGTGCTGTGTGAAATATAACCCTTTCTGACCTGTCCTGTGTAAAATGTAACCATCTCTGACCTGTCCTGTGTAAAATGTAGCCCTCTCTGACCTGTCCTGATTAAAATGTAACCATCTCTGTCCTGTCCTGAGTAAAATGAAACCATCTCTGTCCTGTCCTGAGTAAAATGTAACCATCTCTGTCCTGTCCTGAGTAAAATGTAACCATCTCTGACCTGTCCTGAGTAAAATGTAACCATCTCTAACCTGTACTGTGTAAAATGTAACCATCTCTGACCTGTCCTGAGTAAAATGTAACCATCTCTGACCTGTACTGTGTAAAATGTAACCATCTCTGTCCTGTCCTGAGTAAAATGTAACCATCTCTGACCTGTACTGTGTAAAATGTAACCATCTCTGTCCTGTCCTGAGTAAAATGTAACCATCTCTGACTTGTCCTGAGCAAAATGTAACCATCTCTGACCTGTACTGTGTAAAATGTAACCATCTCTGACCCGTGCTGTGTAAAAGGTAACCATCTCTGACCAGTGCTGTCTAAAATGTAACCATCTCTGACCCGTGCTGTATAAAATGTAACCATCTCTGACATGTCCTTTGTAAAATGTAACCATCTCTGACCTGTACTGTGTAAAATGTAACCATCTCTGACCTGTGCTGTGCAAAATGTAACCATCTCTGACCCATCCTGTATAAAATGTAACCATCTCTGACCTATCCTGAGTAAAATGTAACCATCTCTGACCTATCCTGAGTAAAATGTAACCACCTCTGTCCTGTACTGTGTAAAATGTAACCATCTCTGACCCGTGCTGTGTAAAATGTAACCATCTCTGACCTGTGCTGTGTAAAATGTAACCATCTCTGACCTATCCTGAGTAAAATGTAACCACCTCTGTCCTGTACTGTGTAAAATGTAACCATCTCTGACCTGTGCTGTGTAAAATGTAACCATTTCTGACCCATCCTGTATAAAATGTAACCATCTCTGACCCATACTGTATAAATATAACCATCTCTGACCTATCCTGAGGAAAATGTAACCACCTCTGTCCTGTACTGTGCAAAATGTAACCATCTCTGACCTGTGCTGTGTAAAATGTAACCATTTCTGACCTGTGCTGTGTAAAATGTAACCATCTCTGTCCTGTACTGTGTAAAATGTAACCATCTCTGACCCGTGCTGTGTAAAATGTAACCATCTCTGACCTGTGCTGTGTAAAATGTAACCATCTCTGACCCGTGCTGTGTAAAAGGTAACCCTCTCTGACCTGTGCTGTGTAAAATGTAACCATCTCTGACCTGTGCGGTGTAAAATGTAACCATCTCTGACCTGTGCTGTGTAAAATGTAACCATCTCTGTCCTGTCCTGTGTAAAATGTAACCCTCTCTGACCCATCCTGTATAAAATGTAACCCTCTCTGATCTGTCCTGTGTAAAATGTAACCATCTCTGACCTGTACTGTGTAAAATGTAACCATCTCTGACCTGTCCTGTGTAAAATGTAACCCTCTCTGACCTGTCCTGTGTAAAATGCAGCCATCTCTGTCCTGTACTGTGTAAAATGTAACCATCTCTGACCTGTCCTGTGTAAAATGGAACCCTCTCTGACCTGTCCTGTGTAAAATGTAGCCATCTCTGTCCTGTACTGTGTAAAAAGTAACCATCTCTGACCTGTACTGTGTAAAATGTAACCCTCTCTGACTTGTGCTGTGTAAAATGTAACCATATCTGACCTGTGCTGTGTAAAATGAAACCCTCTCTGACCTGTCCTGTGTAAAATGTAACCATCTCTGACCCGTGCTGTATAAAATGTAACCATCTCTGACCTGTCCTGTGTAAAATGTAACCCTCTCTGACCGGTCCTGTGTAAAATGTAGCCATCTCTGTCCTGTACTGTGTAAAAAGTAACCATCTCTGACCTGTGCTGTGTAAAATGTAACCATCTCTGACTTGTGCTGTGTAAAATGTAACCATCTCTGACCTGTGCTGTGCAAAATGTAACCATCTCTGACCTGTGCTGTGTAAAATGTAACCATTTCTGACTTGTGCTGTGTAAAATGTAACCATCTCTGACCTGTGCTGTGTAAAATGTAACCATCTCTGACTTGTGCTGTGTAAAATGTAACCATCTCTGACCTGTACCGTGTAAAATGTAACCATCTCTGACCTGTGCTGTGTAAAATGTAACCATCTCTGACTTGTGCTGTGCAAAATGTAACCATCTCTGTCCTGGACTGTGTAAAATGTAACCATCTCTGACCTGTGCTGTGTAAAATGTAACCATCTCTGACCTGTGCTGTGTAAAATGTAACCATCTCTGACCTGTCCTGACTAAAATGTAACCCTCTCTGACCTGTGCTGTGTGAAATATAACCCTCTCTGACCTGTCCTGTGTAAAATGTAACCATCTCTGACCTGTCCTGTGTAAAATGTAACCCACTCTGACCTGTGCTGTGTGAAATATAACCCTTTCTGACCTGTCCTGTGTAAAATGTAACCATCTCTGACCTGTCCTGTGTAAAATGTAGCCCTCTCTGACCTGTCCTGATTAAAATGTAACCATCTCTGTCCTGTCCTGAGTAAAATGAAACCATCTCTGTCCTGTCCTGAGTAAAATGTAACCATCTCTGTCCTGTCCTGAGTAAAATGTAACCATCTCTGACCTGTCCTGAGTAAAATGTAACCATCTCTAACCTGTACTGTGTAAAATGTAACCATCTCTGACCTGTCCTGAGTAAAATGTAACCATCTCTGACCTGTACTGTGTAAAATGTAACCATCTCTGTCCTGTCCTGAGTAAAATGTAACCATCTCTGACCTGTACTGTGTAAAATGTAACCATCTCTGTCCTGTCCTGAGTAAAATGTAACCATCTCTGACTTGTCCTGAGCAAAATGTAACCATCTCTGACCTGTACTGTGTAAAATGTAACCATCTCTGACCCGTGCTGTGTAAAAGGTAACCATCTCTGACCAGTGCTGTCTAAAATGTAACCATCTCTGACCCGTGCTGTATAAAATGTAACCATCTCTGACATGTCCTTTGTAAAATGTAACCATCTCTGACCTGTACTGTGTAAAATGTAACCATCTCTGACCTGTGCTGTGCAAAATGTAACCATCTCTGACCCATCCTGTATAAAATGTAACCATCTCTGACCTATCCTGAGTAAAATGTAACCATCTCTGACCTATCCTGAGTAAAATGTAACCACCTCTGTCCTGTACTGTGTAAAATGTAACCATCTCTGACCCGTGCTGTGTAAAATGTAACCATCTCTGACCTGTGCTGTGTAAAATGTAACCATCTCTGACCTATCCTGAGTAAAATGTAACCACCTCTGTCCTGTACTGTGTAAAATGTAACCATCTCTGACCTGTGCTGTGTAAAATGTAACCATTTCTGACCCATCCTGTATAAAATGTAACCATCTCTGACCCATACTGTATAAATATAACCATCTCTGACCTATCCTGAGGAAAATGTAACCACCTCTGTCCTGTACTGTGCAAAATGTAACCATCTCTGACCTGTGCTGTGTAAAATGTAACCATTTCTGACCTGTGCTGTGTAAAATGTAACCATCTCTGTCCTGTACTGTGTAAAATGTAACCATCTCTGACCCGTGCTGTGTAAAATGTAACCATCTCTGACCTGTGCTGTGTAAAATGTAACCATCTCTGACCCGTGCTGTGTAAAAGGTAACCCTCTCTGACCTGTCCTGTGTAAAATGTAACCATCTCTGACCCATGCTGCATAAAATGTAACCATCTCTGACCTGTCCTGTGTAAAATGTAACCATCTCTGTCCTGTACTGTGTGAAATGTAACCATCTCTGTCCTGTACTGTGTAAAATGTAACCATCTCTGACTTAAGCTGTGTAAAATGTAACCCTCTCTGACCTGTCCTGTGTAAAATGTAACCATCTCTGAGCCGTGCTGTATAAAATGTAACCATCTCTGACGTGTCCTGTGTAAAATGTAACCATCTCTGACCTGTACTGTGTAAAATGTAACCATCTCTGACCTGTGCTGTGTAAAATGTAACCATCTCTGACCTGTCCTGTGTAAAATGTAACCATCTCTGACCCGTGCTGTATAAAATGTAACCATCTCTGACCTGTCATGTGTAAAATGTAACCCTCTCTGACCTGTCCTGTGTAAAATGTAGCCATCTCTGTCCTGTAATGCGTAAAAATTAACCATCTCTGACCAGTACTGTGTAAAATGTAACCATCTCTGACTTGTGCTGTGTAAAATGTAACCATCTCTGACCTGTGCTGTGTAAAATGAAAACCTCTCTGAACTGTCCTGTGTAAAATGTAACCATCTCTGACCCGTGCTGTATAAAATGTAACCATCTCTGACATGTCCTTTGTAAAATGTAACCATCTCTCACCTGTACTGTGTAAAATGTAACCATCTCTGACCTGTGCTGTGCAAAATGTAACCATCTCTGACCCATCCTGTATAAAATGTAACCATCTCTGACCTATCCTGAGTAAAATGTAACCATCTCTGACCTATCATGAGTAAAATGTAACCACCTCTGTCCTGTACTGTGTAAAATGTAACCATCTCTGACCCGTGCTGTGTAAAATGTCACCATCTCTGACCCGTGCTGTGTAAAATGTAACCATCTCTGACCTGTGCTGTGTAAAATGTAACCATCTCTGACCTATCCTGAGTAAAATGTAACCACCTCTGTCCTGTACTGTGTAAAATGTAACCATCTCTGACCTGTGCTGTGTAAAATGTAACCATTTCTGACCCATCCTGTATAAAATGTAACCATCTCTGACCCATCCTGTATAAAATGTAACCATCTCTGACCTATCCTGAGTAAAATGTAACCACCTCTGTCCTGTACTGTGTAAAATGTAACCATCTCTGACCTGTGCTGTGTAAAATGTAACCATTTCTGACCCATCCTGTATAAAATGTAACCATCTCTGACCTATCCTGAGTAAAATATAACCATCTCTGACCTATCCTGAGTAGAATGTAACCACCTCTGTCCTGTACTGTGTAAAATGTAACCCTCTCTGACCTGTGCTGTGTAAAATGTAACCATATCTGACTTATGCTGTGTAAAATGTAACCCTCTCTGACCTGTCCTGTGTAAAATGTAACCCTCTCTGACCCGTGCTGTATAAAATGTAACCATCTCTGACCTGTCCTGTGTAAAATGTAACCATCTCTGACCTGTACTGTGTAAAATGTAACCATCTCTGACCTGTGCTGTGTAAAATGTAACCATCTCTGACCTGTCCTGTGTAAAATGTAACCATCTCTGACCCGTGCTGTATAAAATGTAACCATCTCTGACCTGTCCTGTGTAAAATGTAACCCTCTCTGACCTGTCCTGTGTAAAATGTAGCCATCTCTGTCCTGTAATGCGTAAAAAGTAACCATCTCTGACCCGTGCTGTGTAAAAGGTAACCATCTCTGACCAGTGCTGTCTAAAATGTAACCATGTCTGACCCCTGCTGTGTAACATGTAACCATCTCTGACCCGTGCTGTGTAAAATGTAACCCTCTCTGACCTGTCCTGTGTAAAATGTAACCATCTCTGACCCGTGCTGTATAAAATGTAACCATCTCTGACCTGTCCTGTGTAAAATGTAACCATCTCTGACCTATCCTGAGTAAAATGTAACCACCTCTGTCCTGTACTGTGTAAAATGTAACCATCTCTGACCTGTGCTGTGTAAAATGTAACCATTTCTGACCCATCCTGTATAAAATGTAACCATCTCTGACCCATACTGTATAAAATGTAACCATCTCTGACCTATCCTGAGTAAAATGTAACCACCTCTGTCCTGTACTGTGTAAAATGTAACCATCTCTGACCTGTGCTGTGTAAAATGTAACCATTTCTGACCCATCCTGTATAAAATGTAACCATCTCTGACCTATCCTGAGTAAAATGTAACCATCTCTGACCTGTCCTGTATAAAATGTAACCATCTCTGACCTATCCTGAGTAAAATGTAACCATCTCTGACCTGTCCTGTGTAAAATGTAACCATCTCTGACCTATCCTGAGTAAAATGTAACCATCTCTGACCTGTGCTGTGTAAAATGTAACCATTTCTGACCCATCCTGTATAAAATGTAACCATCTCTGACCTATCCTGAGTAAAATGTAACCATCTCTGACCTGTGCTGTGTAAAATGTAACCATCTCTGACCTATCCTGAGTAAAATGTAACCACCTCTGTCCTGTACTGTGTAAAATGTAACCATCTCTGACCTGTGCTGTGTAAAATGTAACCATTTCTGACCTGTGCTGTGTAAAATGTAACCATCTCTGTCCTGTACTGTGTAAAATGTAACCATCTCTGACCCGTGCTGTGTAAAATGTAACCACCTCTGACCTGTGCTGTGTAAAATGTAACCATCTCTGACCCGTGCTGTGTAAAAGGTAACCCTCTTTGACCTGTCCTGTGTAAAATGTAACCATCTCTGACCTATCCTGAGTAAAATGTAACCATCTCTGAACTATCCTGAGTAAAATGGAACCACCTCTGTCCTGTACTGTGTAAAATGTAACCATCTCTGTCCTGTACTGTGTAAAATGTAACCATATCTGACTTATGCTGTGTAAAATGTAACCCTCTCTGACCTGTCCTGTGTAAAATGTAACCATCTCTGACCCGTGCTGTATAAAATGTAACCATCTCTGACCTGTCCTGTGTAAAATGTAACCATCTCTGACCTGTACTGTGTAAAATGTAACCATCTCTGACCTGTGCTGTATAAAATGTAACCATCTCTGACCTGTCCTGTGTAAAATGTAACCATCTCTGACCCGTGCTGTATAAAATGTAACCATCTCTGACCTGTCCTGTGTAAAATGTAACCCTCTCTGACCTGTCCTGTGTAAAATGTAGCCATCTCTGTCCTGTAATGCGTAAAAAGTAACCATCTCTGACAAGTGCTGTGTAAAATGTAACCATCTCTGACTTGTGCTGTGTAAAATGTAACCATCTCTGACCTGTGCTGTGTAAAATGAAACCCTCTCTGACCTGTCCTGTGTAAAATGTAACCATCTCTGACCCGTGCTGTATAAAATGTAACCATCTCTGACATGTCCTTTGTAAAATGTAACCATCTCTGACCTGTACTGTGTAAAATGTAACCATCTCTGACCTGTGCTGTGTAAAATGTAACCATCTCTGACATGTCCTTTGTAAAATGTAACCATCTCTGACCTGTGCTGTGTAAAATGTAACCATCTCTGACCTGTGCTGTGCAAAATGTAACCATCTCTGACCCATCCTGTATAAAATGTAACCATCTCTGACCTATCCTGAGTAAAATGTAACCATCTCTGACCTATCCTCAGTAAAATGTAACCACCTCTGTCCTGTACTGTGTAAAATGTAACCATCTCTGACCTGTGCTGTGTAAAATGTAACCATTTCTGAACCATCCTGTATAAAATGTAACCATCTCTGACCCATCCTGTATAAAATGTAACCATCTCTGACCTATCCTGAGTAAAATGTAACCACCTCTGTCCTGTACTGTGTAAAATGTAACCATCTCTGACCTGTGCTGTGTAAAATGTAACCATTTCTGACCCATCCTGTATAAAATGTAACCATCTCTGACCTATCCTGAGTAAAATGTAACCATCTCTGACCTATCCTGAGTAAAATGTAACCACCTCTGTCCTGTACTGTGTAAAATGTAACCATCTCTGACCTGTGCTGTGTAAAATGTAACCATTTCTGACCTGTGCTGTGTAAAATGTAACCATCTCTGTCCTGTGCTGTGTAAAATGTAACCATCTCTGACCCGTGCTGTGTAAAATGTAACCATTTCTGACCTGTGCTGTGTAAAATGTAACCATCTCTGACCTGTGCTGTGTAAAATGTAACCATCTCTGACCTGTGCTGTGTGAAATGTAACCATCTCTGACCTGTGCTGTGTAAAATGTAACCATCTCTGACCTGTGCTGTGTAAAATGTAACCATCTCTGACCTGTCCTGAGTAAAATGTAACCATCTCTGACCTGTGCGGTGTAAAACGTAACCTTCTCTGACCTGTGCGGTGTAAAATGTAACCCTCTCTGACCTGTGCTGTGTAAAATGTAACCATCTCTGACCTGTGCGGTGTAAAATGTAACCATCTCTGACCTGTGCGGTGTAAAATGTAATCATCTCTGACCTGTGTGGTGTAAAATGTAACCATCTCTGACCTGTCCTGTGTAAAATGTAACCATCTCTGACCTGTCCTGAGTAAAATGTAACCATCTCTGACCTGTGCGGTGTAAAACGTAACCTTCTCTGACCTGTGCGGTGTAAAATGTAACCATCTCTGACCTGTGCGGTGTAAAATGTAACCATCTCTGACCTGTGCTGACTAAAATGTAACCATCTCTGACCTGTGCGGTGTAAAATGTAACCCTCTCTGACCTGTGCTGTGTAAAATGTAACCATCTCTGACCTGTGCGGTGTAAAATGTAACCATCTCTGACCTGTGCTGACTAAAATGTAACCATCTCTGACCTGTGCGGTGTAAAATGTAATCATCTCTGACCTGTGCGGTGTAAAATGTAACCATCTCTGACCTGTGTGGTGTAAAATGTAACCATCTCTGACCTGTGCGGTGTAAAATATAACCCTCTCTGACCTGTGCTGTGCAAAATGTAACCATCTCTGACCTGTGCGGTGTAAAATGTAACCATCTCTGACCTGTGCTGACTAAAATGTAACCATCTCTGACCTGTACTGTGTAAAATGTAATCATCTCTGACCTGTGCTGTGTAAAATGTAACCATCTCTGACCTGTGCGGTGTAAAATGTAACCATCTCTCACCTGTGCTGACTAAAATGTAACCATCTCTGACCTGTGCGGTGTAAAATGTAACCATCTCTGACCTGTGCTGACTGAAATGTAACCCTCTCTGACCTGTGCTGTGTAAAATGTAACCATCTCTGACCTGTGCGGTGTAAAATGTAACCATCTCTGACCTGTGCGGTGTAAAATGTAACCCTCTCTGACCCGTGCTGTGTAAAATGTAGCCATCTCTGTCCTGTGCTGTGTAAAATGTAGCCATCTCTGTCCTGTACTGTGTAAAATGTAACCCTCTCTGACCCGTGCTGTGTAAAATGTAACCCTCTCTGACCCGTGCTGTGTAAAATGTAGCCATCTCTGTCCTGTGCTGTGTAAAATGTAGCCATCTCTGTCCTGTACTGTGTAAAATTTAACCATCTCTGACCTGTGCTGTGTAAAATGTCACCATCTCTGACCTGTGCTGTGTAAAATATAACGATCTCTGACCTGTGCTGTGTAAAATGTAACCATTTCTGACCCATCCTGTATAAAATGTAACCATCTCTGACCCATCCTGTATAAAATGTAACCATCTCTGACCTCTCCTGAGTAAAATGTAACCAACTCTGTCCTGTACTGTGTAAAATGTAACCATCTCTGACCTGTGCTGTGTAAAATGTAACCATTTCTGACCCATTCTGTATAAAATGTAACCATCTCTGACCTATCCTGAGTAAAATGTAACCATCTCTGACCTATCCTGAGTAAAATGTAACCACCTCTGTCCTGTACTGTGTAAAATGTAACCATCTCTGACCTGTGCTGTGTAAAATGTAACCATTTCTGACCTGTGCTGTGTAAAATGTAACCATCTCTGTCCTGTGCTTTGTAAAATATAACCATCTCTGACCTGTGCTGTGTAAAATGTAACCATCTCTGACCTGTGCTGTGTAAAATGTAACCATCTCTGACCTGTGCTGTGTAAAATGTAACCATCTCTGACCTGTGCTGTGTAAAATGTAACCATCTCTGACCTGTCCTGAGTAAAATGTAACCATCTCTGACCTGTGCGGTGTAAAACGTAACCTTCTCTGACCTGTGCGGTGTAAAATGTAACCCTCTCTGACCTGTGCTGTGTAAAATGTAACCATCTCTGACCTGTGCGGTGTAAAATGTAACCATCTCTGACCTGTGCTGACTAAAATGTAACCATCTCTGACCTGTGCGGTGTAAAATGTAACCATCTCTGACCTGTGTGGTGTAAAATGTAACCATCTCTGACCTGTGCGGTGTAAAATGTAACCCTCTCTGACCTGTGCTTTGTAAAATGTAACCATCTCTGACCTGTGCGGTGTAAAATGTAACCCTCTCTGACCTGTGCTGACTAAAATGTAACCATCTCTGACCTGTACTGTGTAAAATGTAACCCTCTCTGACCTGTGCTGTGTAAAATGTAACCATCTCTGACCTGTGCGGTGTAAAATGTAACCCTCTCTGACCTGTGCTGACTAAAATGTCACCATCTCTGACCTGTACTGTGTAAAATGTAACCCTCTCTGACCTGTGCTGTGTAAAATGTAACCATCTCTGACCTGTGCGGTGTAAAATGTAACCCTCTCTGACCTGTGCTGACTAAAATGTAACCATCTCTGACCTGTACTGTGTAAAATGTAACCATCTCTGACCTGTGCGGTGTAAAATGTAACCCTCTCTGACCTGTACTGTGTAAAATGTAACCATCTCTGACCTGTGCGGTGTAAAATGTAACCCTCTCTGACCTGTACTGTGTAAAATGTAACCATCTCTCACCTGTGCTGACTAAAATGTAACCATCTCTGACCTGTGCGGTGTAAAATGTAACCATCTCTGACCTGTGCTGACTGAAATGTAACCATCTCTGACCTGTGCGGTGTAAAATGTAACCATCTCTGACCTGTGCTGTGTAAAATGTAACCATCTCTGACCTGTGCGGTGTAAAATGTAACCATCTCTGACCTGTGCGGTGTAAAATGTAACCCTCTCTGACCCGTTCTGTGTAAAATGTAGCCATCTCTGTCCTGTGCTGTGTAAAATGTAGCCATCTCTGTCCTGTACTGTGTAAAATGTAACCCTCTCTGACCCGTGCTGTGTAAAATGTAACCCTCTCTGACCGGTCCTGTGTAAAATGTAGCCATCTCTGTCCTGTGCTGTGTAAAATGTAGCCATCTCTGTCCTGTACTGTGTAAAATTTAACCATTTCTGACCTGTGCTGTGTAAAATGTAGCCATCTCTGACCTGTGCTGTGTAAAATATAACCATCTCTGACTTGTGCTGTGTAAAATGTAACCATCTCTGACCAGTGCTGTGTAAAATATAACCATCTCTGACTTGTGCTTTGTAAAATGTAACCATCTCTGATCTGTGCTGTGTAAAATGTAACCATCTCTGACCTGTGCTGTGTAAAATATAACCATCTCTGACTTGTGCTTTGTAAAATGTAACCATCTCTGACCTGTGCTGTGTAAAATGTAACCATCTCTGACTTGTGCTTTGTAAAATATAACCATCTCTGACTTGTGCTTTGTAAAATGTAACCATCTCTGACCTGTGCTGTGTAAAATGTAACCATCTCTGACTTGTGCTTTGTAAAATGTAACCATCTCTGACCTGTGCTGTGTAAAATGTAACCATCTCTGACCTGTGCTGTGTAAAATGTAACCATCTCTGACCTGTGCTGTGTAAAATGTAACCATCTCTGACCTGTGCTGTGTAAAATGTAACCATCTCTGACCTGTGCTGTGTAAAATGTAACCATCTCTGACCTGCCCTGTGTAAAATGTAACCATCTCTGACCTGCCCTGTGTAAAATGTAACCCTCTCTGACCTATCATGTGTAAAATTTACCTTTCTCAGTCCCATTCTGTGTAAAATGGAACCCTCTCAGTCCAGTCCTGTGTAAATTTTAATGCACTCAGTCCCATCCTGTGTAAAATGTAATGCTCTCAGTCCTGTCCTGTTTAAAAATATAACCCCCTCATTCCATCCCTGTGTAAAATGTAATACTTTCAGTTCTGGCCTGTGTAAAATTTACCCCTCTCATAACAGCTCTGTATAAAATGTAACATGCTCGGTCCTGACCTGTGCACAATGTAATCCTTTCAATCTGTTTAAAATGAACCCCTCTCAGGCCTGATCTGTGAAAAATGTAACCTTCTCTGTCGCATCCTGTGTTAAATGTGACCCTCATAGACCCGACCAGTTTAAAATGTAAACTTCTCAATCCCATGTGTGTAAAATGTAACCATCTCTGACCTGTCCTGTGTAAATTGTAACCATCTCAGCTCTGTAAAATGTACACCTCACAGTCCTGTCCTGTGTAAAATATATCCCTCTCAGTCCCGTGTGTGTAAAATGTAATCATTTCAGTCCTCACCGACGTAAAATGTATCCCTCTCCCTCCTGTCCCATGTAAATGGAACTCTCTCAGTCCTGTCCTATGTGAAATTATCCCTCTCAGTCCTGTCCTGTGTAAAATTATCCCTCTCAGTCCTGTCCTGTGTAAAATTATCCCTCTCAGTCCTGTCCTGTGTAAAATTATCCCTCAGTCCTGTCCTATGTGAAATTATCCCTCTCAGTCCTGTCCTGTGTAAAATTATCCCTCTCAGTCCTGTCCTGTGTAAAATTATCCCTCTCAGTCCTGTCCTGTGTAAAATTATTCCTCTCAGTCCTGTCCTGTGTAAAATTATCCCTCTCAGTCCTGTCCTGTGAAAAATTATCCCTCTCAGTCCTGTCCTGTCTAAAATTATCCCTCTCAGTCCTGTCCTGTGTAAAATTATCCCTCAGTCCTGTCCTGTGTAAAATTATCCCTCTCAGTCCTGTCCTGTGTAAAATTATCCCTCTCAGTCCTGTCCTGTGTAAAATTATCCCTCTCAGTCCTGTCCTGTCTAAAATTATCCCTCTCAGTCCTGTCCTGTGTAAAATTATCCCTCAGTTCTGTCCTGTGTAAAATTATCCCTCAGTCCTGTCCTGTGTAAAATTATCCCTCAGTCCTGTCCTGTGTAAAATTATCCCTCTCAGTCCTGTCCTGTGTAAAATTATCCCTCAGTTCTGTCCTGTGTAAAATTATCCCTCTCAGTCCTGTCCTGTGTAAATGGAACCCTCTCAGTCCTTTCCTGTGTAAAATTATCCCTCTCAGTCCTGTCCTGTGTAAAATTATCCCTCTCAGTCCTGTCCTGTGTAAATGGAACCCTCTCAGTCCTGTCCTGTGTAAAATTATCCCTCTCAGTCCTGTCCTGTGTAAAATTATCCCTCTCAGTCCTGTCCTGTCTAAAATTATCCCTCTCAGTCCTGTCTTGTGAAAAATTATCCCTCTCAGTCCTGTCCTGTCTAAAATTATCCCTCTCAGTCCTGTCCTGTGTAAAATTATCCCTCAGTCCTGTCCTGTGTAAAATTATCCCTCTCAGTCCTGTCCTGTGTAAAATTATCCCTCTCAGTCCTGTCCTGTGTAAAATTATTCCTCTCAGTCCTGTCCTGTGTAAAATTATCCCTCTCAGTCCTGTCCTGTGAAAAATTATCCCTCTCAGTCCTGTCCTGTGTAAAATTATCCCTCTCAGTCCTGTCCTGTGTAAAATTATCCCTCAGTCCTGTCCTGTGTAAAATTATCCCTCTCAGTCCTGTCCTGTGTAAAATTATCCCTCTCAGTCCTGTCCTGTGTAAAATTATCCCTCTCAGTCCTGTCCTGTCTAAAATTATCCCTCTCAGTCCTGTCCTGTGTAAAATTATCCCTCAGTCCTGTCCTGTGTAAAATTATCCCTCTCAGTCCTGTCCTGTGTAAAATTATCCCTCAGTCCTGTCCTGTGTAAAATTATCCCTCAGTCCTGTCCTGTGTAAAATTATCCCTCTCAGTCCTGTCCTGTGTAAAATTATCCCTCAGTTCTGTCCTGTGTAAAATTATCCCTCTCAGTCCTGTCCTGTGTAAATGGAACCCTCTCAGTCCTGTCCTGTGTAAAATTATCCCTCTCAGTCCTGTCCTGTGTAAAATTATCCCTCTCAGTCCTGTCCTGTGTAAATGGAACCCTCTCAGTCCTGTCCTGTGTCAAATTATCCCTCTCAGTCCTGTCCTGTGTAAAATTATCCCTCTCAGTTCTGTCCTGTGTAAAATTATCCCTCTCAGTCCTGTCCTGTGTAAATGGAACCCTCTCAGTCCTGTCCTGTGTAAAATTATCCCTCTCAGTCCTGTCCTGTGTAAAATTATCCCTCTTAGTCTTGTCCTGTGTAAAATTATCCCTCTGTTCTGTCCTGTGTAAAATTATCCCTCTCAGTCCTGGTCTGTGTAAAATTATCCCTCTCAGTCCTGTCCTGTGTAAATGTAACTCTCTCAGTCTTTTCTTGTGTAAACTGTAACCCTCTCTGTCCCTGTGTAAATTGTAACATTCGCAGTCCAGACCTGTGTAAAATTTAACCCTCTCAATCCTGTCCTGTATAAAATGTAACTCCCTCAGACCTTTGCTGTGTAAATGTTAACCGTCTCAGACCTGTCCTGTGTATTGTAAGCCTCTCAGTCCTGACCTGTGTAAAATGTAACCCTCTCAGTCCTGACCTGTGTAAAATGTACCTCTCAACCCTGTCCTGTGTAAAATGTAACCCTCTCAGTCCCGTGTGTGTAAAAGTACCTCTCTCAGTCCCGTCCAGTGTCAGATATGAAAAGCTGGTTATTAAATACTTTGATATGACTTTAGATAGACAAGGTGCAGAGGTTTTAGAAATTCCTGGACTAACGAAGGAAGCTGTGTTTTCTTTCTAAACTTCTGATCAGATCAGGGATTGTTGTAGAGGAAGTTTAAATGTGTGCTGTTTGGGCCGTGGCCATTGTGAGATCCAGACAATGTCGGTCAGAGGACTTATTAATACACCAGGTGAGTGCTTGGTTTATTGGCTTTGATCTTGGGTATTTGCAGAATTCAAATATTGGATAAGACTGTGCATTGTTTCTTTAATTTGTGGTTCAGTGTTTAAGTTCAAAGTTCTCTGGGTTGTTCCATTGAATGTTCTCATATTGTTGCTTGGATCCATGCAATAGACTGGTTATCAGCTGCTCCTCACACAAGGATGACATCTTGAAGTCTACAATAGACTCTTTCTACACAAGTGACACAGATTCTCGGACTGTGGAAGAAGTAGGTTTCAAGGATATTTCAATGTCCCGTATGGACTGATTTTTATCTTTATGATTTTCTAAGCAGATGTATTATCTGGCTTCTTGCTTCATCTTACTGCTTCTGTGTAATTATTTCAGATGTCCATAAAACTGACTGTCAGTTTTAGCCTGCGGATCATTATCTGACTGCGCTATCTATTATCTTTTGGAGTAGGCAGGACAAATGACCACACTCACATTCTTGGCTGATCAGAGAAACAATTCTGTTTAATTTATTTTAATCTGAAGTCAGTGTTGGGTCAGGGATTTCTGTGTAACGACACTTCCCTTTTACTCTCACATGAATCCAGCTTGGTCAGATATAGATTTACAGCAGTTTGTTTAAAATAGAAAATATCCATAAATACACTGAAGAGGTTAAAGCCCGGGCTGCCCACACCCCTCTGATCAGATCATTAAACGGGGACGGGGTATCCTGGCTCCAGGCACCCCACAGAAGGACCGTCCTGCCCAGCAGAGCAAGACGCAGCCTTTATTTGCCTCCAGTCGGCTTTCATCCCCAGCAGATGGGGGTTCTGCCCAGCAGAACTGTGGGCCTTTTCTACCGGTGCTGGAAGAACAGGTTGTAAAGTGAAGATGGAGAACCATTCCCCCCCTGCTCCTTTCACCTTTAAATCTCTGCGATCGACCTGCTTGATGTAAATCAGTCCCTGCCAAGAGGGGTGTGTAAAAGGAAAGGGCACGTTTGCTCTCAGGGCCTTGCTAGGAACCGCTGACTTTTGCCCTGCTTCTCTCACAGTGCAGAGGCGGGCACTCGATTTTATTGAGGAGGGGCGGGTGGTGCCAGCAGCAGAGGTCCCCCGCCTGTAGGGCCCCCCCGTTAGTCGGCCTCCTGGAGACGGGCGTCTCACAGTTTTGATGGGTGAAGCCCACGGAAGATCTGGAATGGAATCAGAGAACGTCCCCCTCGGACCAGTCAGGGGGTGAGTTGCCGGCGAGAGAGGGCAGACGGCAGACTGTGCAGAGTTTAGAGATACTGAAGGAAGGTTTTAGTCCAGAGAAACAACACAGAACTGGAAGCAAAAGAAGCTGACACGGGTGTCCCACCTCCCCTGGGCTCCCTGTCCGAGGTGGGCTGGCAGCCCCCAATAACTGGGGAACCCCCTCCCTGTTATCACCAAACAAAGTTGTGTCTGTGGGAAGCAGGGGCTGAATTTAGGATCTGAAGCTGTTACAGATCAGTCGAAACAATTAAAATTCAAGGCCAGCGAGGGGGGAGGGAGAGGGGAGGGAGAGGGGAGAGAGGGGGAGAGGGGAGGGAGGGGGAGAGAGGGGGAGAGGGGAGGGAGGGGGAGAGGGGAGGGAGGGAGAGGGAAAGGGGAGGGAGGGGGAGAGGGGAGGCAAGGAGAGGGGAGGGTGGGAGGGGGTGGGAGAAGGAAAGGGGAGGGAGTGGGGGGCGAGGAAGGGAGAGGGAAAGGGGAGGGAGGGAGGGAGAGGGAGAGGGAAAGGGTAGGGAGGGAGAGGGGAGGGAGGGGGAGAGGGGAGAGAGAGAGGGGGAGGGAGAGGATAGGGGAGGGAGGGAGAGGGAAGGAAGAAGGGAGGGAGGGGAGAGGGGAGGGAGGGAGAGGGGAGGAAGAAGGGAGGGAGAGAGAAAGGGGAGGGGAGAGAGGGGAGGGAGAGGGAAAGGGGAGGGAGGGAGAGGGGAGGGAGGGGAGAGAGGGAGGGACAGGGAGAGGGGAGGAGAAAGAGAGAGGAGGGATGAGGAGGTAGGGGGGAGGGAGAGGGTGATGGAAAGGGGAGAGAGGGCGACTGGCAGAAAAGGGGAGGGTGGGAGAGGGAAGGGAGATGGGAAGGGTGGGAAGGAGAGGGAGGGAGAGGGGAGAGAGGGGGAGGGACAGGGAGGGGGTGGAGAAAGAGAGGAGGGATGAGGAGGGAAGGGGAGGGAGGGATAGGAAAGGTGAGGGGAGGGAGGGAGACGGAGGGGAAGGGAGAGGGGAGGGGTGGGAAGGGGAGGGAGGGAGAGGGGAAAGAGGGGAGAGAAGTGGAGGAAGAGGGAGGGGAGGGAGAGGGAGTGTAGAGTGAGGGGAGGGAGGGGGAGGGGAGGAATGGGAGGGGAGGGAGAGGGAGTGGAGAGTGAGGGGAGGGAGGGAGAGGGGAGTGAGGGAGAGGGGAGGGAGGGGCTGGGGAGGGAGGGGGAGGAATGGGAGGGAAGGGAGAAGGAGTGGAGAGTGAGGCGAGAGAGGGGGAGGGGAGGGAGGGGGAGTGGAGAGTGAGGGGAGGGAGGGGCAGGGGAGGAATGGGAGGGGAGGGAGTGGAGAGTGAGGGAAGGGAGGGAGAGGGGAGGGAGGGGGAGGGAAGGGAGGGGGAAGGGAGGAATCGGAGGGGAGGGAGTGGGAGTGGAGAGTGAGGGGAGGGAGGGGGAGGTGAGGGAGAGGGAGTGGAGAGTGAGGGGAAGGAGGGGGAGGTGAGGGAGAGGGAGGGGAGATCTCACGATGTGTTCTTGTTCCTGGGTATTCCCAGATGGGCTTGGCCTCTTGCTTGGTTCACGACACTCCTCATCGTCTCTGAATGGCGGCCCCCCCACTCCTCATTAAAATGTCCTTTGTGTTCCAGACATGGAGGGGTGGAGAGTTAGTCCTGCAGGAGCAAGGGGGTAGGGGGGTGCCCTCGTTCAGTGGGGGTAGGGGGGGGAGGTGGACCCGTTCAGTGGGGGTACGGGGGGGTGCCCCCCTTCAGTGGGGGTAGGGGAGGAGGTGGACCCGTTCAGTGGGGGTACGGGGGGGTGCCCCCCTTCAGTGGGGGTAGGGGGGAGGTGGACCCGTTCGGTGGGGGTACAGGGGGGTGCCCCCCTTCAGTGGGGGTACGGGGGGAGGTGGACCCGTTCAGTGGGGGTATGGGGGGAGGTGGACCCATTCAGTGGGGGTACGGAGGGGAGGTGGACCCGTTCAGTGGGGGTACGGGGGGTTGCCCCCCTTCAGTGGGGGTACGGGGGGGGAGGTGGACCCATTCAGTGGGGGTACGGGGGGAGGTGGACCCGTTCAGTGGGGGTACGGGGGGTTGCCCCCCTTCAGTGGGGGTACGGGGGGAGGTGGAACCGTTCAGTGGGGGTACGGAGGGGAGGTGCCCCCATTCAGTGGGGGTACATGGGGGAGGTGATCCCATTCAGTGGGGGTACGGGGGAGGTGGACCCGTTCGGTGGGGGTACGGGTGCCCCCCTTTAGTGGGGGTACGGGGGGAGGTGGACCCATTCAGTGGGGGTACGGAGGGGAGGTGCCCCCATTCAGTGGGGGTACATGGGGGAGGTGATCCCATTCAGTGGGGGTACGGGGGGAGGTGATCCCATTCAGTGGGGGTACGGGGGGGAGGTGGACCCATTCAGTGGGGGTACGGGGGGGAGGTGGACCCATTCAGTGGGGGTACGGGGGAGGTGGACCCGTTCAGTGGGGGTACGGAGGGAGGTGGACCCGTTCAGTGGGGGTACGGAGGGAGGTGCCCCCATTCAGTGGGGGTACGGGGGTGAGGTGGACCCATTCAGTGGGGGCACGGGGAGGGGGTGGACCCGTTAAGAGGGGGTACGGGGGGTGCCCCCCTTCAGTGGGGGTACTGCTTCCACTCCCCCCTCCCCATCACCTCGCCGCTGAACTGATAGGTCAGCTTCTTCTTGACCTTGCGCACCTCGCCCGTTTTGCCGTAGTTCCTCAGAGCTCTGGCCATTTTCTGGTACGTCATCTTCTTCCGGTTGCCTTTCTGCACCCCCCAGCGGTGTGCCAGCACCTCCTTGTGTTTGGAGGAGAACTGGAAGGTCCCCTTATCCTTGTCCACCCACCAGATACTGTCCTTCATGTCTCCGCTCCGCAAGAGGTCCAGCAGGAATTGGTACAGACGGATCTTCTTCTTGTTCCCTGTTGGGGAATATCACAATGGGTTGGGAACGTCAAGGCAGCTGATAAATAACAACAACTCCCATTTATGCAGCGCCTTAAACGGAGTAAAACGTCCCAAGGTGCTTTACAGGAGCGATTATCAAACAAAACTTGACACCGAGCCACATAAGATGTCAGGACAGGTGACCAAAAGCCTGGTCAAAGAGGTAGGTTTTAAGGAGCATCTTAGAGGAGGGGAGAGAGGCGGAGAGGTTTAGGGAGGGAATTCCAGAGCTTCGGGCCGAGGCAGCTGAAGGCACGGCCGCCAATGGTGGAGCGAAGGAAATCGTGGAAGGACAGGATGCCAGAGTTGGAGGTTACAGAGATCTCGGAGGGTTGTAGGGCTGGAGGAGGTTACAGAGATCTCGGAGGGTCATAGAGCTGGAGGAGGTTACAGAGATCTCGGAGGGTCGTAGGTCTGGAGGAGGTTACAGAGATCTCGGGGGGTTGTAGGGCTGGAGGAGGTTACAGAGATCTCGGAGGGTTGTAGGGCTGGAGGAGTTTACAGAGATCTCGGAGGGTGTGGGGTGGAGGAGTTTACAGAGATCTCGGAGGGTTGTAGGGCTGGAGGAGGTTACAGAGATCTCGGAGGGTTGTAGGGCTGGAGGAGGTTACAGAGATCTCGGAGGGTGTGGGGTGGAGGAGTTTACAGAGATCTCGGAGGGTGTGGGGTGGAGGAGTTTACAGAGATCTCGGAGGGTTGTAGGGCTGGAGGAGGTTACAGAGATCTCGGAGGGTTGTAGGGCTGGAGGAGGTTCCAGAGATCTCGGAGGGGTGTAGGGCTGGAGGAGGTTACAGAGATCTCGGGGGGTTGTAGGGCTGGAGGAGGTTACAGAGATCTCGGAGGGTTGTAGGGCTGGAGGAGGTTACAGAGATCTCGGAGGGTGTGGGGTGGAGGAGTTTACAGAGATCTCGGAGGGTGTGGGGTGGAGGAGTTTACAGAGATCTCGGAGGGTTGTAGGGCTGGAGGAGGTTACAGAGATCTCGGAGGGTTGTAGGGCTGGAGGAGGTTCCAGAGATCTCGGAGGGGTGTAGGGCTGGAGGAGGTTACAGAGATCTCGGGGGGTTGTGGGGCTGGAGGAGGTTACAGAGATCTCGGAGGGTCGTAGGGCTGGAGGAGGTTACAGAGATCTCGGAGGGTCGTAGGGCTGGAGGAGGTTACAGAGATCTCGGAGGGTTGTAGGGCTGGAGGAGGTTACAGGGATCTCGGGGGGTTGTAGGGCTGGAGGAGGTTACAGAGATCTCGGAGGGTCGTAGGTCTGGAGGAGGTTACAGAGATCTCGGAGGGTTGTAGGGCTGGAGGAGGTTACAGAGATCTCGGAGGGGTGTAGGGCTGGAGGAGGTTACAGAGATCTCGGGGGGTTGTAGGGCTGGAGGAGGTTACAGAGATCTCGGAGGGTCGTAGGTCTGGAGGAGGTTACAGAGATCTTGGGGGGTTGTAGGGCTGGAGGAGGTTACAGAGATCTCGGAGGGTTGTAGGGCTGGAGGAGGTTACAGAGATCTCGGAGGGTTGTAGGGCTGGAGGAGGTTACAGAGATCTCGGAGGGTTGTAGGGCTGGAGGAGGTTACAGAGATCTCGGAGGGTTGTAGGGCTGGAGGAGGTTCCAGAGATCTCGGAGGGTTGTAGGGCTGGAGGAGGTTACAGAGATCTCGGAGGGTTGTAGGTCTGGAGGAGGTTACAGAGATCTCGGGGGGTTGTAGGGCTGGAGGAGGTTACAGAGATCTCGGAGGGTTGTAGGGCTGGAGGAGGTTACAGAGATCTCGGAGGGTTGTAGGGCTGGAGGAGGTTACAGAGATCTCGGAGGGTCGTAGGGCTGGAGGAGGTTACAGAGATCTCGGAGGGTTGTAGGGCTGGAGGAGGTTACAGAGATCTCGGAGGGTTGTAGGGCTGGAGGAGGTTACAGAGATCTCGGAGGGTTGTAGGGCTGGAGGAGGTTACAGAGATCTCGGAGGGTCGTAGGGCTGGAGGAGGTTACAGAGATCTCGGAGGGTTGTAGGGCTGGAGGAGGTTACAGAGATCTCGGGGGGTCGTAGGGCTGGAGGAGGTTACAGAGATCTCGGAGGGTTGTAGGGCTGGAGGAGGTTACGGAGATCTCGGAGGGTGTGGGGTGGAGGAGGTTACGGAGATCTCGGAGGGTTGTAGGTCTGGTGGAGGTTACAGAGATCTCGGAGGGTTGTAGGTCTGGTGGAGGTTACAGAGATCTTGGGGGGTTGTAGGGCTGGAGGAGGTTACAGAGATCTCGGGGGGTTGTAGGGCTGGAGGAGGTTACAGAGATCTCGGAGGGTTGTAGGGCTGGAGGAGGTTACAGAGATCTCGGAGGGTTGTAGGGCTGGAGGAGGTTACAGAGATCTCGGAGGGTTGTAGGGCTGGAGGTGGTTACAGAGATCTTGGGGGGTTGTAGGGCTGGAGGAGGTGACAGAGATCTCGGAGGGTTGTAGGGCTGGAGGAGGTTACAGAGATCTCGGAGGGTTGTAGGGCTGGAGGAGGTTACAGAGATCTCGGAGGGGTGTAGGGCTGGAGGAGGTTACAGAGATCTCGGAGGGTTGTAGGGCTGGAGGAGGTTACAGAGATCTCTGAGGGTTGTAGGGCTGGAGGAGGTTACAGAGATCTCGGAGGGTTGTAGGGCTGGAGGTGGTTACAGAGATCTTGGGGGGTTGTAGGGCTGGAGGAGGTGACAGAGATCTCGGAGGGTGTGGGGTGGAGGAGGTTACAGAGATCTCGGAGGGTTGTAGGGTTGGAGGAGGTTACAGAGATCTCAGAGGGTTGTAGGGCTGGAGGAGGTGACAGAGATCTCGGAGGGTGTGGGGTGGAGGAGGTTACAGAGATCTCGGAGGGTTGTGGGGCTGGAGGAGGTTACAGAGATCTCGGAGGGTTGTAGGGCTGGAGGAGGTTACAGAGATCTCGGAGGGTTGTAGGGCTGGAGGAGGTTACAGAGATCTCGGAGGGTGTGGGGTGGAGGAGGTTACAGAGATTGGGAGTGATGAAGAAACGTTACCCAACTGAATCAAGGGTAGGGAGAGGGAAAGCTTTCAACGAATCTGGAATTCCGTTCAGGAGGCTCCATCGCCTACTGGCAAGCTCATCCCAAATCCCCATGTAGACTCCATCAACTCGGGTTTTGTCCCCCATTTATTCTCGGGATGTGGGCGTCGCTGGTAAGGCCGGTGTTTATTGCCCATCCCTCGTTGCCCTGAGAAGATGGTGGTGGGCCTTCTCCTGGAAACACTGGGAGTGGTTTTGATACAGCTGAGTGGTTTGCTGGGCTACTTCAGAGGGCAGTTAAGAGTCAACCACGTTGGTGTGGGACTGGAGTCACCAATAGGCCCAGACCGGGCGAGGACGGCAGGTTTCCTTCCCTAAAGGACATTAGTGAACCAGTTGGGTTTTTAGGACAATCCGACAGCTTCACGGTCACTTTTACTGAGACCGGCTTTTAATTGCAAGATTTTAAACTGAATTCAAATTTTCACATGGTGGGATTTGAACTCCCGTTCCCTGGATCACAGGTCCAGTAACATGACCATTACACGACCGTCTCCATTTGTTATTAACCCGTCGAAAACAAACATATTTTCTGGCCTCTTTTTCTCTCATAGTTTTTTCCCTCTCTCTTCCCCGGCATTTGGCTTTCTTGAGCATTTTAACCACTTCTTTTAAATTCACCCACTCATGGAAAGCCCCCTCTCCCCTTTCTGAGGATGCAGAAGAGAGCGACCAGAATTATTATGGGGGGTGGGGGGATTGGATTGTGAGGAGTGATTGTGTAAATTGGGGGGGTTCTCACTGCAAAGGAGATTGTTGAGAGGTGGTCTGATTGCTGTTTTTAGAACTCTCAAGGGACTGGATAATGTCGACCTTGAGGAGATGTTCCACCTTGTCCAGAACAGTCGAACCCGAGGACACGGCCTGCGCTCGAAGGGGGGGTGAATTCATCCGCAGAAAGAATATTTCGGAGAGTGAGTGGTCAATCTATGGAACAGGCTCCCTGGGGAGATGGTAGAAGCAGAGAGTACTGATTCATACACATACAAATGAGATCGATTTCCCTCAGAAAATAACATTCTGGGACACAGTAATTTGAGAGATGACCTGTGGTGAGTGTAACACGCTCGGGAGGAGCAGGTGACTGTGGACCTGTGGTTCCCAAATCTCTCCCCCACTGGGGGGTTTTCCTCACCTCATGTCTGGGTCAGTTGGAGACTCATTGATGGTGATTGATTGCTAGGACTAGTCAACACCTCCATTACCGATGTATCAGGTGACTACCGGGATGGTAGAGGAGAACGAGCGGGACCTTCGTCTTAATTCGTCCAGCGGTTCCGATGACCTGGGTCGCAGAGGATGGGGACCAGGACGGTCTCTGCTCACCCGTTGGTGTGCACGCATTGGAGTCCGCAGGCGGAGGTGAGCAGACCTCGCTTTGGCAGATGATTCGGAGAGGAGGCCCTGATCCTGACCTCACAGTGTACGTGTGGAGAGCAGGCTAACCGTGAAGCAAGTGGAAACGGCCTAAACACAGCGTGCAACGCTCTACGTGACTCGTCAAGAAAGAACGCATGTCATCACGACCAGCAGGGCCTGGTCAGCCGCAAAAAAGCTACCAACGGCTTCTACCTGTCAACAGCCGTGGAGAACTGCCTGCAGGCTGAGGGGCAGCTGAAATCTGGCGGTTGAGTCGAGCCATGTTCTGCAAGGTCAGCTGCAGCTCTCATGCACGGCCGGTGACTGAACCGGTCAGCTGCGGCCTCAGGCCTGAGCCTGCGCATGCTTTCCCCTTTGATATCCACAGCCTCTTCGCCCTCCGCCAAGGCCCCGAAAGGCTCGAGATACATTTGAAGAGTTCCTGAAATCCTTCACAAAAGACAGGCTTGAGAACTGAATCCTTTCACTTCCTCTTCCTGTCCAGTGTCTCCCACCTTGTACTCACCTGATTCTGCACTGCCCATGTGGGGAATGGGATCCGCGGCCTCTGTCTCTCCGTCAGACACTTCCAGAGGCGGACTGTGCCTCTCCAGATCTTCCTCATCAGAACTGCGCTCGGCCGAGGACGTGTACTGCGGGCACCACCGTGGCACGTAGGGTACCTGGATCAGAGAGAGGAGCCGTGAGGTGAACACAATGTACAAATATCAGAAGAAGCCGGCAGTGTCGAGTGTGGCATGTGACCACATCGGTAGAAATGTCAAACTTCCTTCCTATCCATGGCAACATGAGCGAACAGCAACTCCCGTTTATCCAGCGCCTTTAATGTAGTAAAACGTCCCAAGGTGCTTCACAGGAGCGATTATCAAACAAAACTTAACACCGAGCCACATAAGGAGATATTAGGACAGGAGACCGAAAGCTTGGTCAAAGAGGTAGGTTTTAAGGAGCGTCTTAAAGGAGGAGAGAGAGGCGGAGAGGGAGAGAGGTTTAGGGAGGGAATTCCAGAGCTCAGGGCCCAGGCAGCTGGAGGCACGGCCGCCAATGGCGGGGTGATTAAAATCTAGTGGAATTCAAGGTTTTTTCTCAAGAGGTATAGAGTCTGAAAGCCAGGAGGTAATGATCAGCCCATATAAACTTTAATAAGACCTCAGTTAGAGCACTGTGTGCAGTATTGGGATTGTAGGAAGGATATTGAGACTTTGAAGAGGATACAACACAGATTCACATGGGTGCTGCCTGGAATGAGAAAATATAAATGCAAAGAAAGACTTGAAAATTGGGTCTTTTTCCGATAGAACAACATAGATCACGGGGAGATATGATGGATTTAAAATGATGAAGGGATGGGAGATGGTAGATAGTATCAGGAGTTACCAGTAGTTGAGAATGAGGGGCCATCGATGCAGGATTAAATGTAAGAGATTTAGAACAGAGGGCAGGAGAAACTTCTTCACACAGAGAGTTGAGAGGCTGTGGAATTCACTTCCAGGGTTAGTGGTTGACGGAGAAAATATGTCAATGTTCAGGATTAGATAGGACAGGGCGAAGAAGGAAAAGGAGTCAAAGAGATACGGGAACGGGGGTAAGGGTGATTAGAACTGTTCATTCAGGTGGAGGGTTAAACAGCCCGCATCGGATGGGCCAAATGGCCAGATCCCGTGGTGTAAAGTCTGTGCATTTCACAGATTCGCTCTGAGAGTTAGAGACAGTATTAACACCTCACTCTGAGAGTTAGAGACAGTATTAACACCTCACTCTGAGAGTTAGAGACAGTATTAACACCTCACTCTGAGAGTTAGAGACAGTATTAACATCTCACTCTGAGAGTTAGAGACAGCATTAACATCTCACTCTGAGAGTTAGAGACAGTAATAACACCTCACTCTGAGAGTTAGAGACAGTATTAACGTCTCATTCTGAGAGTTAGAGACAGTATTAACGCCTCACTCTGAGAGTTAGAGACAGTATTAACACCTCACTCTGAGAGTTAGAGACAGTGTTAACGTCTCATTCTGAGAGTTAGAGACAGTATTAACGCCTCACTCTGAGAGTTAGAGACAGTATTAACACCTCACTCTGAGAGTTAGAGACAGTATTAACGTCTCATTCTGAGAGTTAGAGACAGTATTAACATCTCACTCTGAGAGTTAGAGACAGTATTAACGTCTCATTCTGAGAGTTAGAGACAGTATTAACATCTCACTCTGAGAGTTAGAGACAGTATTAACACCTCACTCTGAGAGTTAGAGACAGTATTAACGTCTCATTCTGAGAGTTAGAGACAGTATTAACATCTCACTCTGAGAGTTAGAGACAGTATTAACATCTCACTCTGAGAGTTAGAGACAGTATTAACCCTCACTCTGAGAGTTAGAGACAGTATTAACACCTCACTCTGAGAGTTAGAGACAGTATTAACGTCTCATTCTGAGAGTTAGAGACAGTATTAACATCTCACTCTGAGAGTTAGAGACAGTATTAACATCTCACTCTGAGAGTTAGAGACAGTATTAACGCCTCACTCTGAGAGTTCGAGACAGTATTAACGCCTCACTCTGAGAATTAGAGACAGTATTAACACCTCACTCTGAGAGTTAGAGACAGTATTAACGTCTCACTCTGAGAATTAGAGACAGTATTAACACCTCACTCTGAGAGTTAGAAACAGTATTAACGCCTTACTCTGAGAGTTAGAGACAGTATTAACACCTCACTCTGAGAGTTAGAGACAGTATTAACCCTCACTCTGAGAGATAGAGACAGTATTAACATCTCACTCTGAGAGTTAGAGACAGTATTAACGCCTCACTCTGAGAGTTAGAGACAGTATTAACGCCTCACTCTGAGAGTTAGAGACAGTATTAACGTCACACTCTGAGAGTTAGAGACAGTATTAACCCTCACTCTGAGAGATAGAGACAGTATTAACATCTCACTCTGAGAGTTAGAGACAGTATTAACGTCTCACTCTGAGAGTTAGAGGCAGTATTAACGCCTCACTCTGAGAGTTAGAGACAGTATTAACGCCTCACTCTGAGAGTTAGAGACAGTATTAACGTCTCACTCTGAGAGTTAGAGACAGTATTAACCCTCACTCTGAGAGTTAGAGACAGTATTAACATCTCACTCTGAGAGTTAGAGACAGTATTAACATCTCACTCTGAGAGATAGAGACAGTATTAACATCTCACTCTGAGAGTTAGAGACAGTATTAACATCTCACTCTGAGAGATAGAGACAGTATTAACATCTCACTCTGAGAGTTAGAGACAGTATTAACATCTCACTCTGAGAGTTAGAGACAGTATTAACATCTCACTCTGAGAGATAGAGACAGTATTAACATCTCACTCTGAGAGTTAGAGACAGTATTAACATCTCACTCTGAGAGATAGAGACAGTATTAACATCTCACTCTGAGAGTTAGAGACAGTATTAAATCTCACTCTGAGAGTTAGAGACAGTATTAACGTCACACTCTGAGAGTTAGAGACAGTATTAACCCTCACTCTGAGAGATAGAGACAGTATTAACGCCTCACTCTGAGAGTTAGAGACAGTATTAACGCCTCACTCTGAGAGTTAGAGACAGTATTAACCCTCACTCTGAGAGTTAGAGACAGTATTAACGTCACACTCTGAGAGTTAGAGACAGTATTAACGTCACACTCTGAGAGCTGGAGACAGTATTAACCCTCACTCTGAGAGATAGAGACAGTATTAACGTCTCACTCTGAGAGTTGGAGACAGTATTAACATCTCACTCTGAGAGTTAGAGACAGTATTAACATCTCACTCTGAGAGTTAGAGACAGTATTAACGTCTCACTCTGAGAGTTAGAGACAGTATTAACATCTCACTCTGAGAGTTAGAGACAGTATTAACGCCTCACTCTGAGAGTTAGAGACAGTATTAACCCTCACTCTGAGAGTTAGAGACAGTATTAACGTCTCACTCTGAGAATTAGAGACAGTATTAACCCTCACTCTGAGAGTTAGAGACAGTATTAACGTCTCACTCTGAGAATTAGAGACAGTATTAACCCTCACTCTGAGAGTTAGAGACAGTATTAACCCTCACTCTGAGAGTTAGAGACAGTATTAACGTCTCACTCTGAGAGTTAGAGACAGTATAAACCCTCACTCTGAGAGTTAGAGACAGTATTAACCCTCACTCTGAGAGTTAGAGACAGTATTAACGTCACACTCTGAGAGTTAGAGACAGTATTAACCCTCACTCTGAGAGTTAGAGACAGTATTAACGTCTCACTCTGAGAGTTAGAGACAGTATTAACATCTCACTCTGAGAGTTAGAGACAGTATTAACATCTCACTCTGAGAGTTAGAGACAGTATTAACGTCTCACTCTGAGAGTTAGAGACAGTATTAACATCTCACTCTGAGAGTTAGAGACAGTATTAACGCCTCACTCTGAGAGTTAGAGACAGTATTAACCCTCACTCTGAGAGTTAGAGACAGTATTAACGTCTCACTCTGAGAATTAGAGACAGTATTAACCCTCACTCTGAGAGTTAGAGACAGTATTAACGTCTCACTCTGAGAATTAGAGACAGTATTAACCCTCACTCTGAGAGTTAGAGACAGTATTAACCCTCACTCTGAGAGTTAGAGACAGTATTAATGTCTCACTCTGAGAGTTAGAGACAGTATTAACGCCTCACTCTGAGAGTTAGAGACAGTATTAACGCCTCACTCTGAGAGTTAGAGACAGTATTAACATCTCACTCTGAGAGTTAGAGACAGTATTAACGCCTCACTCTGAGAATTAGAGACAGTATTAACCCTCACTCTGAGAGTTAGAGACAGTATTAACGTCTCACTCTGAGAATTAGAGACAGTATTAACCCTCACTCTGAGAGTTAGAGACAGTATTAACCCTCACTCTGAGAGTTAGAGACAGTATTAATATCTCACTCTGAGAGTTAGAGACAGTATTAATGCCTCACTCTGAGAGTTAGAGAGAGTATTAACGTCTCACTCTTAGAGTTAGAGACAGTATTAACATCTCACTCTGAGAGTTAGAGACAGTATTAACCCTCACTCTGAGAGATAGAGACAGTATTAACATCTCACTCTGAGAGTTAGAGACAGTATTAACGTCTCACTCTGAGAGTTAGAGACAGTATTAACGCCTCACTCTGAGAGTTAGAGACAGTATTAACGCCTCACTCTGAGAGTTAGAGACAGTATTAACGTCTCACTCTGAGAGTTAGAGACAGTATTAACCCTCACTCTGAGAGTTAGAGACAGTATTAACATCTCACTCTGAGAGTTAGAGACAGTATTAACATCTCACTCTGAGAGATAGAGACAGTATTAACATCTCACTCTGAGAGTTAGAGACAGTATTAACATCTCACTCTGAGAGATAGAGACAGTATTAACATCTCACTCTGAGAGTTAGAGACAGTATTAACATCTCACTCTGAGAGTTAGAGACAGTATTAACATCTCACTCTGAGAGATAGAGACAGTATTAACATCTCACTCTGAGAGTTAGAGACAGTATTAACATCTCACTCTGAGAGATAGAGACAGTATTAACATCTCACTCTGAGAGTTAGAGACAGTATTAACCCTCACTCTGAGAGTTAGAGACAGTATTAACGTCTCACTCTGAGAGTTAGAGACAGTATTAACCCTCACTCTGAGAGTTAGAGACAGTATTAACGTCACACTCTGAGAGTTAGAGACAGTATTAACCCTCACTTTGAGAGTTAGAGACAGTATTAACGTCACACTCTGAGAGTTAGAGACAGTATTAACCCTCACTCTGAGAGATAGAGACAGTATTAACGCCTCACTCTGAGAGTTAGAGACAGTATTAACGTCTCACTCTGAGAGTTAGAGACAGTATTAACCCTCACTCTGAGAGTTAGAGACAGTATTAACGTCACACTCTGAGAGTTAGAGACAGTATTAACGTCACACTCTGAGAGCTGGAGACAGTATTAACCCTCACTCTGAGAGATAGAGACAGTATTAACCCTCACTCTGTGAGTTAGAGACAGTATTAATACCTCACTCTGAGAGTTAGAGACAGTATTAACACCTCACTCTGAGAGTTAGAGACAGTATTAACCCTCACTCTGAGAGTTAGAGACAGTATTAACGTCTCACTCTGAGAGTTGGAGACAGTATTAACATCTCACTCTGAGAGTTGGAGACAGCATTAACCCTCACTCTGAGAGTTAGAGACAGTATTAACCCTCACTCTGAGAGTTAGAGACAGTATTAACGTCTCACTCTGAGAGTTAGAGACAGTATTAACGTCTCACTCTGAGAGTTAGAGACAGTATTGACCCTCACTCTGAGAGTTAGAGACAGTATTAACCCTCACTCTGAGAGTTAGAGACAGTATTAACGTCTCACTCTGAGAGTTAGAGACAGTATTAACCCTCACTCTGAGAGTTAGAGACAGTATTAACCCTCACTCTGAGAGTTAGAGACAGTATTAACGTCACACTCTGAGAGTTAGAGACAGTATTAACCCTCACTCTGAGAGTTAGAGACAGTATTAACGTCACACTCTGAGAGTTAGAGACAGTATTAACCCTCACTCTGAGAGTTAGAGACAGTATTAACGTCACACTCTGAGAGTTAGAGACAGTATTAACCCTCACTCTGAGAGTTAGAGACAGTATTAACGTCTCACTCTGAGAGTTAGAGACAGTATTAACATCTCACTCTGAGAGTTAGAGACAGTATTAACGTCTCACTCTGAGAGTTAGAGACAGTATTAACATCTCACTCTGAGAGTTAGAGACAGTATTAACGCCTCACTCTGAGAGTTAGAGACAGTATTAACCCTCACTCTGAGAGTTAGAGACAGTATTAACGTCTCACTCTGAGAATTAGAGACAGTATTAACCCTCACTCTGAGAGTTAGAGACAGTATTAACGTCTCACTCTGAGAATTAGAGACAGTATTAACCCTCACTCTGAGAGTTAGAGACAGTATTAACCCTCACTCTGAGAGTTAGAGACAGTATTAATGTCTCACTCTGAGAGTTAGAGACAGTATTAACGCCTCACTCTGAGAGTTAGAGACAGTATTAACGCCTCACTCTGAGAGTTAGAGACAGTATTAACGTCTCACTCTGAGAGTTAGAGACAGTATTAACGCCTCACTCTGAGAATTAGAGACAGTATTAACCCTCACTCTGAGAATTAGAGACAGTATTAACCCTCACTCTGAGAGTTAGAGACAGTATTAACCCTCACTCTGAGAGTTAGAGACAGTATTAATGTCTCACTCTGAGAATTAGAGACAGTATTAATGTCTCACTCTGAGAATTAGAGACAGTATTAACCCTCACTCTGAGAGTTAGAGACAGTATTAATGTCTCACTCTGAGAATTAGAGACAGTATTAACGTCTCACTCTGAGAGTTAGAGACAGTATTAACGCCTCACTCTGAGAGTTAGAGACAGTATTAACGTCTCACTCTGAGAGTTAGAGACAGTATTAACGTCTCACTCTGAGAATTAGAGACAGTATTAACGTCTCACTCTGAGAGTTAGAGACAGTATTAACGTCTCACTCTGAGAGTTAGAGACAGTATTAACGTCTCACTCTGAGAATTAGAGACAGTATTAACGTCTCACTCTGAGAGTTAGAGCCAGTATTAACGTCTCACTCTGAGAGTTAGAGACAGTATTAACGTCTCACTCTGAGAGTTAGAGACAGTATTAACGTCTCACTCTGAGAATTAGAGACAGTATTAATGTCTCACTCTGAGAGTTAGAGACAGTATTAACGTCTCACTCTGAGAGTTAGAGACAGTATTAACGTCTCACTCTGAGAGTTAGAGATAGCATTAACACCTCACTCTGAGAGTTCGAGCCGGTGATATGAGTTGACCTGATTTCAGAGGTGATCTCATCATCGACATGTCCTCATATTAGTTTGGGCCTCAGCTGGAGTATTGTTTCCAATTCTGGCCATCAAGCTTTAGGAAGGATGTCGAGGCCATGGAGAGAGTGTAGAGGAGATTTCCTGGAAAGGTTCCAGGGATGGGGAACTTCAGTTATTTAGACAGACTGGAGAACCTGGGTTTATTCTCATTCGAGCAGAGAAAGTTAAGTTGTGATTTAATGGAGGTGTCCAAACTCTTGAAGGGCTTTTATCGAGTAAACGTTCTTGATCAGTGTGTATCCAGCACAATGAGGAAGGATGCAGTACTGGATCTAGTCCTGGGAATGAAATGGGACAAGTGGCAGGTATTCCTTCGGGGGAGCATTGGGGGAACAGTGATCATAATATAATTAGGTTTAGAACAGTTATCGAAAAGGAAAAGGCCCAATCGAGTGTAAAAATACTTAACTAGATTTGATAATTAGGGGGATAGGTCGCGTCCTCTGCAGTCGCGACTGAGAGCCCAGGGGGGTGTATTGCCTACCTGGTGCAAGGTTAAAGGACATCTCAGAGCAGCTGGAGAGGAAGTTGGGAAGGGAGGGGGAAGATCCAGGTGTTGTGGTCCATATTGGGACCAACGACATCAGGAAGAAAAGGGAGGAGGTCCTGCTAAGTGAATATCAGAAATTAGGAACTAAATTTAAAAAGCAGGACCTCACCGGTGGTAATCTCAGGATTACTACCCGAGTCACGTGCTAATTGGCGTAGGGATAGGCAGATCAGAAGGTTGAATGGGTGGATGAAAGACTGGTGTGGGAAGGAGGGGTTCCATGGGTCACTGACACCAGTACCGGGACAGGAAGGAGCTCTACCACTGGGACAGGCTCCACCTGAACCGGAATGGGACCAGATTCCCAGCGGAAAGGATAAATAGGGCTGTGGAGAAGGGAGGGATCTGGTGAAAATAAAATAAGTCTGAAGATAAAAGAAATAGGAGATGAGAGTAAAGGTCAGACCAAGGCAAGGAATACAGTCATAGAACATGACTATTAAAAATCAAGTGAGGGGAACAATGATTAAAAACAAATTAAATTGCCTGTACAGCAATGTGCACAGCATCCGAAACAAAACGGGAGAACGGGAGGCAGAAGTAATCGGGATAACTGAAACATGGAGTGGCAGTTAAACGTTGCCATGTAACGACTTCAGAAAGGATAGGGAAGGAAGGAGTGGGGAGTGGGGTAGCTGTACTAATTTGAGCGAACATAATTACAATAGAAAAAAGGGACACACGTAACATTAGGATAGAAACAGAATCCAGATGAGAATAAGAAGGGAATTTCTTTTATTCGTTCATGGGATGTGGGCGTCGCTGGCGGGGCCGGCATTTATTGCCCATCCCTAATTGCCCTTGAGAAGGTGGTGGTGAGCCGCCTTCTTGAACCGCTGCAGTCCGTGTGGTGACGGTTCTCCCACAGTGCTGTTAGGAAGGGAGTTAATCGATCAGGTTAATAGGGATATTCTACAGATCACCTAATAGTGGAAGGGAAGTGAAGGATGAACTATGAAGACAAATCTATGAAATGAGTAAAAGACATCAAATAATAATCATGGGAGATTTCAACTACCCTCAAATAAACTGGCAAGAAAAGGTAGGAAAAGGGGAAAGGGGAATGGGGTTTTTACAATGTGTACAGGACTCCTTTCTTACCCAGAATGTGAGAAGCCCAATGAGAGAGGAATCACTGCTGGATCTAATAATGGGAAATGAACCAGAACAGGTCAGAGAAGTAAGCATTAGGAACAGCTAGGCAATAGCGATCACAACACAATAAGGTTTAAAATAAAGATTGAGAAAGACTTAAGTAAGACAAAGACCAAAGTAATAGGTTGTTAAAAAAAGTTAATTTTGAGGGGATGGAAATGGAAACAGGGAAGATAAATTGGGAAAAATTTTTTGACAAACAGCAGTGGGAAACATTTAAACGGGTGATCAATAGAGTCCAGGAGAAATATATCCCACTAAAAGCAGGAACAAACTCGCCAGTAATGATACACCATGGATGGATAAAGAGATAAGGGTAAAATTGAAACTAAAGAAAAAGGCACACACTGAGTACATGGACAGTAAAGGAGAGGAGGACAAAAGGGAACACAGAGGTTAGGGAAGAAGTTTAAAAAAGAATAATTAGGAAGGCAAAGAGAAACTAGGAAATTAAATAATCAAGGAATATAAAAAGAAATAGTGAAGTATTCTACAGACACACAAATAACAAAAGAAAAATCAGGATAGGGATAGGGATAGGGAAAGGGAAAGGGATAGGGATAGGGATAGGGGTAGGGATAGGGAAAGGGATAGGGATAGGGAAAGGGATAGGGATAGGGATAGGGATAGGGAAAGGGAAAGGGAAAGGGATAGGGATGGGGAAAGGGATAGGGATAGGGAAAGGGATAGGGATAGGGATAGGGAAAGGGAAAGGGATAGGGATAGGGAAAGTGATAGGGATAGGGATAGGGAAAGGGATAGGGATAGGGATAGGGAAAGCGATAGGGATAGGGATGGGAAAGGGAAAGGGATAGGGAAAGGGATAGGGATAGGGAAAGGGAAAGGGAAAGGGATAGGGATAGGGAAAGGGAAAGGGAAAGAGATAGGGATAGGGAAAGGGATAGGGATAGGGATAGGGCCACTAAGGGATAGGGATAGGGATAGAGATAGGGATAGGGATAGAGATAGGGCCACTAAGGGATAGGGATAGGGATAGGGAAAGGGATAGGGATAGGGATAGGGATAGTGATAGGGATAGGGAAAGGGATAGGGATAGAGATAGGGATAGGGATAGGGATAGGGAAAGGGATAGGGATAGGGATAGGGATAGAGATAGGGATAGGGATAGGGATAGGGATAGGGATAGGGAAAGGGATAGGGAAAGGGAAAGGGCCACTAAGGGAAACACACGATAAACTCTCAGGTAATGACGGCGAAATGGCAGAAACATTGAATAGTTACTTTGCCTCAGTATTTACCAGGGAGACTAACATGGTGGGCAGGAGATTAGAAGAAGAAGAGATCAAAAAAGATATAAAGACATTTAAGATAGAAAGGGGGAGATAATTGATAAACTAATCAAACTTAGAGAGGATAAAACCCCTGGTCCAGATGGATTGTATCCGCGCATTTTAAAGAAGTTAGGGAGGAGATAGCAGAGGCACTATTACATATATATAAAAATTCACTGGAAAAGGGAATAGTGCCAGAGGATTGGCAGACAGTTAATGTGACTCCGATATTTAAAAAGGGAGATAGAACCAGTCCAGGGAACTCTAGACCAATTAGCTTAACGTCGGTAGGAAAGATAATGGAATCTTTACTCACAGATGTAATAGAAAAACATCTGGAAACTGAAAATATAATAAATAGTCAGCACAGATTTCAGAAGGGAAGGTCATGCTTAACCAAACTTATTGAATTCTTTGAAGTAACAGAAAGTGTAGATAAGGGTAATGCAGTAGATGTAATATATTTAGATTTCCAAAAGGCCTTTGATAAGGTGCCGCATTGCAGGCTCTTGACTACAGTCAGAGCATGTGAGTCAGGAGACAATTAGCAGAATGGATAGCAAGCTGGATACAGAACAGAAAACAGGGAGTAGGGATTAAAGGAAGTTACTCAGACTGGCGGACGGTGGGGTGTGGTGTTCCACAGGGATCGGTGCTGGTGAGAATCCCTACGTGGTCAGTTTTCGGTAAAATATTAAAATGCCTACGTGGCAAAGAAGCAGAATGCAAAATGGTTAGAAAGGGTTCATTAGTTAGTAACTGAGATTGGTACAGGTGGCCTGGCCTCCTGCTGGGCCATATGTTTGCGTAGTCAGCAGGTTTGCATTGTCTTAGCAATGTAGAGTCTTTGATGTGATTCAAGGACTGGTCTGAATGTCTCCATGTTTATGGCAGATCAATATAGGTAACGAGCTTAGCCAAAGTTGAAAGACATTCCAGGTTGGGAGATAAGGAACAGAAGGAACAGGGAAGAACATTCCAAGTTGGAAGGTGAGGAAGTATTCCCTTTGATGTCTAACAGCAACATGATCAGCACATGGACGATCTATGATTGGCCGGAAATAATGTAACCTCGCATGGCAACCTATGTCTGGCTTATGATTGGTGTTGACCCTCGTTAAGTATGTTCCAACCCCTATTGATTTGTATAAAAACGTGTGGATTTCTGTATGTTTTTGTTCTTGCTCTGCCAGCATAGAGGGACTCTATCAGGAGTCCAAATCAATGCTGCAGACTAAGAACCCTGCTATTAAAGTTGTGTTGAACTTTAAAATGTATTCGACTTCAGTTTTTACTGAACCAGACTGAGGGGAAAGAATCCGGATCGTCACTGGGACCACTGATGTTCACAATTTACACAAACAATTTGGACTCAAGAATCAGAAGTACAATTTCAAAATTTGCGGATGACACGAAATTGTGGGATATATTTAATACTGAGGAGGACTGTGACAAAATACAGGAATACTCTAATAAACGTCCAGAATGGGCATGTAATTAGCAAATGAATTTCAATATAGATAAGTGTGAGGTGGTACATTTTGGTAGGAAGAATAAGGAGGTCACATACTGCTCGGATAATAAGAGTCTGAATAGGATAGAGGATCAGAGGGATCTGGGGGGACAGATACACAAATCACTAAAAGTAGTGACGCAGGTTAATAAGTTCCTTAAAAAAGACTGAACAGGCTGAGGCTCTTTTCTCTAGAAAAGAGAAGACTGAGGGGTGACCTGATAGAGGTCTTTAATATAATGAAAGGGTTTGATAGGGTAGACGTAGAGAAGATAGAATCATAGAATCATAGAATCATAGAAGTTACAACATGGAAACAGGCCCTTCGGCCCAACATGTCCATGTCGCCCAGTTTATACCACTAAGCTAGTCCCAATTGCCTGCACTTGGCATAGAATCATAGAAGTTGTAGATGTTTCCACTTGTGGGTGAGACCAGAACTAGGGGCCATAAATATAAGATAGTCATTAATAAATCCAATAGGGAATTCAGGAGAAACTTCTTTACCCTGAGAGTGGTGAGAATGTGGAACTCGCTCCCACAAGGAGTAGTTGAGGTGAATAACATAGAGGCATTTAAGGGGAAGCTGGATAAACACATGAGGGAGAAAGGAATAGAGGGGTATGTTGATAGGGTGAGATGAAGTAGGGAGGGAGGAGGCTCATGTGGAAAATAAATGCCGGCATAGACCAGTTGGGCCAAATGGCCTGTTTCTGTGCTGTAGACTGAATGTGAGTTAGAAAGGATCTTGCCCAGGTGGATTGGAATCAGACATTGTTGGTGAAACAGTAATTGAACAATGGGAGACCCTCAAGGAGGAGATGGTTCGGGTACAGAATAGACACATTCCCATGAGGGGAAAATGAAGGGCATCCAAAGCTAGAGCTCCCTGGATGACTAAAGATATAGAGAGTAAAATGAAACAGAAAAAGGAGGCTTCTGACAAACGTAATGTTCATAATACAGCAGGGAACCGGACTGAATACAGAAAGTACAGAGGAGATCTAAAAAAGGAAATAAGAGAGAAAAAAAGAGAGTGTGAGAATAGATTAGTGAGTAACATAAAAGGGAACCCAAAAGTCTCTTATAAACATATAAATAGTAAAAGGGGAGTCAAAGGAGAGGGTGGGGCCGATTAGGGATAAAAAAGATGATCTTGTGGAGGTAGGGGGAATGGCTGAGGTAATAAATGAATAATTCACATCGGTCTTCAATGGAGGAGAGGATTCTGCCAATGTCACAGTAAAGGAGGAGGCAGTGGTGATATTGGAGAGGATAAAAATAGATAGAGGAGGGACCTAAAAGATTGGCAGTACTCAAAGTAGAAAAGTCACCCGGTCCAGATGGTCTCCATCCTCGGTTACTGAGGGAAGTTAGGGTGGAAATTGCAGAGGCTCAGGTCACAATCTTCCAATCCTCCCCGGATATGGGGACTGTGCCGGAGGACTGGAGGATTGTAAATGTTACACCCCTGTTCAAAAAAGGGGAGAGGGATAAACCCAGCAATTACAGGCCAGGCAGCCTAATGTCGGTGATGGGGAAACTTTTAGAGACAATAATCTGGGACAAAATCCGGAAAAGTATCAGCTAATAAATGAAAATCAGCATAGATTTGTTAAAGGAAAATTGTGTTTGACTAACTTGATTGAGTTCTTTGATGAAGTAACGGAGAGGGTTGATGAGGGTAGTGTGGTTGTTGTGTGTGTGGACTTTCAAAAGGCATTTGATAAAGTGCCACATAATAGACCTGTTAGTAAAATTAAAGCCCATGGGATTAAAGGGACAGTGTCAGTGTGGATATGAAATTGTCTCGGGGACAGAAAACAGAGAGTCGTGGTGAACGGTTGTTTTTCAGACTGGAGGGAAGTATACAGTGGTGTTCCCCAGGGGTCAGTATTAGGATCACTGCTCTTTTTGATAAATATTAATGACCTGGATACGGGTATCGAGGGTATAATTTCAAAGTTTGCAGATGACACGAAACTCAGAAATGTATAAACAATGTGGGGGATTGTAACAGACTTCAGGAGGACAGAGAGAGACTGGTGAAATGGGCAGACACATGGCAGATGCAATTTAACACAGAGAAGTGTGAAGTGATACATTTTGATATGAAGAATGAGGTGAGGCAGTATAAACTATGTGGTATAATTTTGAAGGGGGTGCAGGAACAGAGAGACCTGGGGGTGTAGAGCTAGCTCATTTTGGATTCTGAAGAAGAACTTCAAATACAGAACCTGCAGGTTATCCATTCCCCAGAAAACACATGATACATTGACAGTAAATACCAGTTTTTTGAAACCAACCAGCAGGCATGAAATCTACATTTTGAAGGTGACAGGACAGGTTGAGAAGGCTGTTAAAAAAGCATATGAGATTGTGGGATTTATTAATAGAGGCACAGAGTACAAAAGCAAGGAAGTTATGCTAAACCTTTATAAAACACTGGTTCGGCCACAGCTGGAGTATTGTGTTCAATTCTGGGCATCACACTTTAGGAAGGATGTGAAGGCCTTAGAGAGGGTGTAGAATAGATTTACTAGAATGATTCCAGGGGTGAGGGACTTCAGTTACGTGGATAAACTGGAGAAGCTGGGGTTGTTCTCCTTAGAACAGAGAAGGTTAAGGGGAGATTTGATCGAGGTGTTCAAAATCATGAAGGGTTTTGACAGAGTAAATAAGGAGAAACTGTTTCCAGTGGCAGGAGGGTCGGTAACCAGAGGACACAGATTTAAGGTGATCGGTAAAAGAACCAGAGGGGAGATGAGGAAAGATTTTTTTACACAGTGAGTTGTTATGATCTGGAATTCACTGCCTGAAAGGGCGGTGGAAGCAGATTCAATAATAACTTTCAAAAGGGAATTGGATAAATACTTGAAGGGAAAAAATTTACAGGGTTAAGGGGAAAGAGCAGGGGAATGGGACTAATTGGAGAGCTCTTTCAAAGAGCCAGCACAGGCACGATGGGCCGAATGGCCTCCTCCTGTGCTGTAACATACTATGAAACTATGATGCTATGAAATAAGGAGAAACTGTTTCCACTGGCTGAATGTTCAGTAACCAGAGGATACAGATTGAAGGTGCAACAACAACAACAACAACAACTCCCAATTATACAGCACCTTTAATGTAGTAAAATGTCCCAAGGTGCTTCACAGGAGCGATTATCAAACTAAATTTGACACCGAGCCACATAAGGAGATATTAGGACAGGTGACCAAACGCCTGGAGAGGCAGAGAGGTTTAGGGAGGGAATTCCAGAGCTTAGGTCCCAGGCAGCTGAAGGCACGGCCGTCAATGGTGAAGTGATTAAAATCGGGGATGTGCAAGAGGCAAGAATTAGAGGAGTGCAAGATCTCGGAGGGTTGTTGGGCTGGAGGAGGTTACAGAGATCTCGGAGGGTTGTTGGGCTGGAGGAGGTTACAGAGATCTCGGGGGGTTATAGGGCTGGAGGAGGTTACAGAGATCTCGGAGGATTGTAGGGCTGGAGGAGGTTACAGAGATCTCGGAGGGTTGTAGGGCTGGAGGAGGTTACAGAGATCTCGGAGGGGTGTAGGGCTGGTGGAGGTTACAGAGATCCCGGAGGGGTGTAGGGCTGGAGGAGGTCACAGAGATCTCGGAGGGTTGTAGGGCTGGAGGAGGTTATAGAGATCTCGGAGGGTCGTAGGGCTGGAGGAGGTTACAGAGATAGGGAGAGGCGAGACCACGGAGGGATTTAAAAGCAAAAATTAGAATTTTAAAATCGAGGCGTTCCCGGACCGGGAGCCAATGTCGGTCAGTGAGCACAGGGGGTGATGGGGGAACGGGACTTGGTGCGAGTTAGGATACGGGCAGCAAGTTTTGGATGAGCTCAAGTTTATGGAGGGTGGAAGATGTGGCCGGCCAGGAAAGCATTGGAATAGTCGAGTCTGGAGGTAACAAAGGCAGGGATGAGGGTCTCAGCAGTACATGAGCTGAGGCAGGGGCGGAGACGGGCGATGTTACGGAGGTGGGAGTAGGCGGTCTTGGTGATGGAACGGATATGGGGTCAGAAGCTCATCTCAGGGTCAAATCGGACGCCAGGGTTGTGAACGGTCTGGTTCAGCCTCAGACAGCGGCCAGGGAGAGGGATGGAGTCGGTGGCTAGGGAATGGAGTTTGTGGCGGGGACCGAAGACAATGGCTTCAGTCTTCCCAATATTTAGTTGGAGGAAATGTTTGCTCGTCCAATTGGACAAGCCATGTGACAAATCAGATACAGTGGAGGGGTCGAGGGAGGTGGTGGTGAGGTAGAGCTGGGTGTCGTCAGTGTACACGTGGAACCTGACGTTGTGTTTTCGGATGATGTCGCCGAGGGGCAGCATGTAGATGAGAAATAGGAGGGGCCAAGGATAGATCCTCGGGGGACTCCAGAGGTAACGGTGCGGGAGTGGGAAGAGAAGCCATTGCAGGTGATTCTCTGACTATGACGGGATTGATAAGACTGGAACCAGGCGAGGGCAGTCCCACCCAGCTGGACGATGGAGGAGAGGCATTGGAGGAGGATGGTGTGGTCAACCGTGTCAAAGGCTGCAGACAGGTGGAGAAGGATGAGGAGGGAGAGTTCGCCACGGTCACTGCCACATGGGATGTCATTTGTGACTTTGATAAGGGCCGTTTCAGGACTGTGGCAGGGGGGCAAACCTGATTGGAGGGATTCAAACATGGGGTTGGGGGAAAGATGGGCACGGATTTGGGAGGCGACAAAACATTCAAGGAGTTTGGAGAGGAAAGGGAGGTTGGAGATGGGGCGGTAGTTTGCAAGGACAGAGGGGTCAAGGGTGGGCTTTTTTGAGGAGGGGGTGATGACAGCAGATTTGAAGGGGAGGGGAACAGTACCTAGGAGAGGGAACCGTTAACAATATCATCTAACATAGGGGGCAGGACAGGAAGTTGGGTGGTCAGCAGTTTGGTGGGAATAAGGTTGAGGGAGCAGGAGATGGGTCTCACGGTCAAGATGAGCTCAGAGAGGGCAAAGGGCAGATAGGAGAGAAACTAGAGAAAGATGCAAGTTCAGGGCTAAGGCAGGGGGGAACCTTAGAGGAAGTTTGGCATGGTGGGATAGGGGGAGGGAGGGAACCAGCAGGTAACTGGCAAAAGGGCAAGAATCATAGAATCAAAGAATCATAGAAAGGTTACAGCACAGAAGGAGGCCATTCGGCCAGCTCTCTGCAAGCCAGCTAGTCCCACTCCCTTTCCCCGTAGCGCTGCAATTTTTTTCATTTCAAATACTTATCCAGTTCCCTTTTGAAGGCCATGATTGAATCTGCCTCCACCACCCCCTCGGGCAGTGCATTCCAGATCACAACCACTCGCTGTGGAAAAAAGATTTTCCTCATGTCACCTTTGGTTCTTTTGTCAATCACCTTAAATCTGTGTCCTCTGGTCCTTGACCCTTCCACCAATGGGAACAGTTTCTCTCTATCTACTCTGTCTAGACCCTTCATGATTTTGAACATTCCATCAAATCTCCTCTCAACCTTCTCTGTTCCAAGAAGAACAACCCCATCATCTCCAATCTATCCACGTTGCTAAAGTCCCTCACCTTGGAATCATTCTAGTAAATCTCCTCTGTACCCCCTCTAAGCCTTGACTTCCTTCCTAAAGTGCGGTGCCCAGAACTGGACACAACACTCCAGTTGTGTCTGAACCAGTGTTTTATAAAGGTTCATCATAACTTCCTTGCTTTTGAGAGGGGGTGAGGAGAATTTTTTTACGCAGTGAGTTGTCCTGATAAAGAAATATTTTTCAGATTCTGATCTGGAATGCACTGCCTCAAAGGGTGGTGGAAGCAGATTCAATCATAATTTTCAAAAGGGAATTAGATAAATACTTGAAGAAGAGAAAATTGCAGGGCGATGGGGAAAGAGCAGGGGAGTGGGACGAATTGGTTAACTTTCAAAGAGACGGCACAGGCAGGATGGGCTGAATGGCTTTCTTCAGTGCTATAAAATTTGATGATGAGAGCTGATCTCATATTAGAGATGACCTCATGTTAGAGGTGACCTCATATTAGAGATGACATCATATTAAACATGACCTCATATTGTAGCTGACTTATATTACAGGTGTCCTCATATTAGAAGTGACTTCATATTGGACATGATCTAATATGAGAGGTGACTTCATATTCGACCTGATGTATTATTAGCGTTGTCCTCATATTAAAGGTGAATATGAGGACAATCACATGGTGGAGGCAGATTCAATCGTGGCTTTCAAAAAGGAATTGGATAAATATTTGAAAAGAAAAAAATTGCAGGGCTACAGGGAAGAGCGGGGAATGGGACTAAATGGATTGTACTTACAAAGAGCCAACATGGACTCGATGGGCCGAATGGCCTCCTTCTGTGCTGTAACGAGCTATGATTCTATGATACTACCTCATATTAGATATGACATCATATTAGATGTGACCTCATAATGGAGGTGGCCTCATATTAGACATGGCCACATATTAGAGGTAACCTCATATTGGACACGACCAGGGACTTGGGGGTTCAGGTACACCGATCATTGAAGTGTCTTGAACAGGTGCAGAAAATAATCAAGAAGGCAAATGGAATGTTGGCCTTTATATCTCGAGGACTAGAGTACAAGGGGGCAGAAGTTATGCTGCAGCTATACAAAACCCTGGTTAGACCGCACCTGGAGTACTATGAGCAGTTCTGGGCACCGCACCTTCGGAAGGACATATTGGCCTTGGAGGGAGTGCAGCGTAGGTTTACTAGAATGATACCCGGACTTCAAGGGTTAAGTTACGAGGAGAGATTACACAAATTGGGGTTGTATTCTCCAGAGTTTCGAAGGTTAAGGGGAGATCTGATCGAAGTTTATAAGATATTAAGGGGAACAGATAGGGTGGATAGAGAGAAACTATTTCCGCTGGTTGGGGATTTTAGGAGTAGGGGGCACAGTCTAAAAATTAGAGCCAGACCTTTCAGGAGCGAGATTAGAAAACATTTCTACACACAAAGGGTGGTAGAAGTTTGGAACTCTCTTCCGCAAACGGCAATTGATACTAGCTCAATTGCAAAATTTAAATCTGAGATAGATAGCTTTTTGGCAACCAAAGGTATGAAGGGATATAGGCCAAAGGCAGGTGTTTGGAGTTCGATGACAGATCAGCCATGATCTTATCAAATGGCGGAGCAGGCACGAGGGGCTGAATGGCCTACTCCTGTTCCTATGTTCCTATGTTCCAGAGCTAACTTCACATCAGAGATATCCTCACATCAGAGATTATCTCATATCAGAGATAACCTCAAACCAGAGATAACCTCATATCACAGCTGACCTCATATTAGAGCTAACCTCATATCAGAGCTGAGCTCATATCAGAGATAACCTCATATCAGAGCTAACCTCATATCAGAGCTGACCTCAAACCAAAGATAACCTCATATCACAGCTGACCTCATATCAGAGCTGACCTCATATCAGAGCTGACCTCATATCAGAGATAACCTCATATCAGAGCTAACCTCATATCAGAGGTGAACTCAAATCAGAGCTGATCTCATATCAGAGCCGACATCATATCAGAGAAAATCTCATATCAGAGCAAACCTCAATCAGAGGTGACCTCATATCAGAGCTAACCTCATATCAGAGATTACCTCATATCAGAGCTGACCTCATATCAGAGCTGACCTCATATCAGAGCTAACCTCATATCAGAGATTACCTCATATCAGAGATAACCTCATATCAGAGCTGACCTCATATCAGAGCTGACCTCATATCAGAGAAAATCTCATATCAGAGCAAACCTCAATCAGAGGTGACCTCATATCAGAGCTGACCTCATATCAGAGATAACCTCATATCAGAGCTAACCTCATATCAGAGATGACCTCATATCAGAGGTGACCTCATATTAAACATGACCTCATATTGTAGCTGACTTATATTACAGGTGTCCTCATATTAGAAGTGACTTCATATTGGTCATGATCTAATATTAGAGGTGACTTCATATCAGAGCTAACCTCACATCAGAGATAACCTCATATTAGAGGTGACCTCATATTGGACACGACCTCGTATTGGACACGACCTCGTATTGGACACGACCTCGTATTAGACACGACCTCGTATTGGACACGACCTCGTATTTGAGGTGACCTTATATTGGACACGACCTCGTATTGGACACGACCTCGTATTGGACACGACCTCGTATTGGACACGACCTCGTATTTGAGGTGACCTTATATTAGACACGACCTCGTATTGGACACGACCTCGTATTGGACACGACCTCGTATTGGACACGACCTCGTATTTGAGGTGACCTTATATTAGACACGACCTCGTATTGGACACGACCTCGTATTGGACACGACCTCGTATTTGAGGTGACCTTATATTAGACACGACCTCGTATTGGACACGACCTCGTATTGGACACGACCTCGTATTAGAGGTGACCTTATATTAGACACGACCTCGTATTGGACACAACCTCATATTGGAAATGACCTCGTATTCGAAATGACCTAGAATCATAGAATCATAGAAGTTTACAACATGGAAACAGGCCCTTCGGCCCAACATGTCCATGTCGCCCAGTTTATACCACTAAGCTAGTCCCAATTGCCTGCACTTGGCCCATATCCCTCTATACCCATCTTACCCATGTAACTGTCCAAATGCTTTTTAAAAGACAAAATTGTACCCGCCTCTACTACTGCCTCTGGCAGCTCGTTCCAGACACTCACCACCCTTTGAGTGAAAAAATTGACCCTCTGGACCCTTTTGTATCTCTCCCCTCTCACCTTAAATCTATGTCCCCTCATTATAGACTTCCCTACCTTTAGGAAAAGATTTTGACTATCTACTTTATCTATGCCCCTCATTATTTTATAGACTTCTATAAGATCACCCCTTAACCTCCTACTCCCCAGGGAAAAAAGTCCCAGTCTATCTAACCTCTCCCTGTAAGTCAAACCATCAAGTCCCGGTAGCATCCTAGTAAATCTTTTCTGCACTCTTTCTATTTAATAATATCCTTTCTATAATAGGGTGACCAGAACTGTACACAGTATTCCAAGTGTGGCCTTACTAATGTCTTGTACAACTTCAACAAGACATCCCAACTCCTGTATTCAATGTTCTGACCAATGAAACCAAGCATGCTGAATGCCTTCTTCACCACCCTATCCACCTGAGACTCCACTTTCAAGGAGCTATGAACCTGTACTCCTCGATCTCTTTGTTCTATAACTCTCCCCAACGCCCTACCATTAACGGAGTAGGTCCTGGCCCGATTCGATCTACCAAAATGCATCACCTCACATTTATCTAAATTAAACTCCATCTGCCATTCATCGGCCCACTGGCCCAATTTATCAAGATCCCGTTGCAATCCTAGATAACCTTCTTCACTGTCCACAATGCCACCAATCTTGGTGTCATCTGCAAACTTACTAACCATTCCTCCTAAATTCTCATCCAAATCATTAATATAAATAACAAATAACAGCGGACCCAGCACCGATCCCTGAGGCACACCGCTGGTCACAGGCCTCCAGTCTGAAAAACAACCCTCTACAACCACCCTCTGTCTTCTGTCTTCTGTTGTCAAGCCAATTTTGTATCCAATTGGCTACCTCACCTTGGATCCCGTGAGATTTTACCTTATGTAACAACCTACCATGCGGTACCTTGTCAAAGGCTTTGCTAAAGTCCATGTAGACCACGTCCACTGCACAGCCCTCATCTATCTTCTTGGTTACCCCTTCAAAAAACTCAATCAAATTCGTGAGACATGATTTTCCTCTCACAAAACCATGCTGACTGTTCCTAATCAGTCCCTGCCTCTCCAAATGCCTGTAGATCCTGTCTCTCAGAATACCCTCTAACAACTTACCCACTACAGATGTCAGGCTCACCGGTCTGTAGTTCCCAGGCTTTTCCCTGCTGCCCTTCTTAAACAAAGGCACAACATTTGCTACCCTCCAATCTTCAGGCACCTCACCTGTAGCTGTAGTGCTGAAGACTTGTGCTCCAGGACTAGCTGCGCCTCTAGCCAAACTGTTCCAGTACAGCTACAAAACTGACATCTACCCGACAATGTGGAAAATTGCCCAGGTATGTCCTGTCCACAAAAAGCAGGACAAATCCAATCCGGCCAATTACCACCCCATCAGTCTACTGGGGTAGAGAATTGCAAAGATTCACCTCTGTCTGCGAGTATGTCTAATATGAGGTCTCCTCTGGAATGATGCCAGCTCTAATATGATGCCATGTCTAATATGAAGTTACCTCCAGTATGAGGTCATGTCAAATATGAGGGCATCTCTAAGTGCGGTCACATCTTATATGAGGTCAGGTCGAGTATGAGGTCAGGTCGAGTATGACATCACATCTAATATGAGGTCATGTTTAATAGAGGTGGCCATATATTCGAGGTGGCCTCATATTAGACGTGACCTCATATTGGATGTGACCCCATCTTAGAAGAGACTTCATATCAGAGGTGACATCATAATAGAAATTCCCTCACATTAGAGGGGACCTCATATCAGATATGATCTCATATTGGAGATTTCCTCATTTTAGAGGTGACCTCATATTAAACATGATCTCATATTGGAGCTGACCTAATAATAGATGTGACCTCATATTAGTGGTGACCTCATATTAGATATGACCTCATGTAAGAACTGACATCATATCAGAAATTACTCTTTTTAGACGTGACCTCGTGATGGAAGCGACCTCATATTAGAGGTGGCCTCATATTAGACATGAATTCATGTTAAACATTACTTCATATCAGAACAAACCTCATATCAGAGGTGACCTCATATCAGAGGTGACCTCATGTCAGAGATAACCTCATATCAGAGCTAACCTCATATCAGAGCTAACCTCATATCAGAGGTGACCTCATATCAGAGCTGACCTCATATCAGAGATAACCTCATATCAGAGGTGACCTCATATCAGAGCTGACCTCATATCAGAGCTAAACTCATATCAGAGCTAACTTCATATCAGAGATAACCTCATATCAGAGGTGACCTCATATCAGAGCTGACCTCAAATCAGAGGTGACCTCATATCAGAGCGGACCCCACATCAGAGCTAACCTCATATCAGAGGTGACCTCATATCAGAGTTGACCTCATATCAGAGCTGACCTCATATCAGAGATAACCTCATATCAGAGGTGACCTCATATCAGAGCTGACCTCATATCAGAGATAACCTCATATCAGAGGTGACCTCATATCAGAGCTGACCTCATATCAGAGATAACCTCATATCAGAGGTGACCTCATATCAGAGGTGACCTCATATCAGAGGCGACCTCATATCAGAGCTGACCTCAATTCAGAGCTGACCTCATATCAGAGATAACCTCATATCAGAGGTGACCTCATATCAGAGCTGACCTCATATCAGAGATAACCTCATATCAGAGGTGACCTCATATCAGAGCTGACCTCATATCAGAGATAACCTCATATCAGAGGTGACCTCATATCAGAGCTAACCTCATATCAGAGCTAACCTCATATCAGAGCTAACCTCATATCAGAGGTGACCTCTTATCAGAGCTGACATCATATCAGAGCTGACCTCATATCAGAGCTGACCTCATATCAGAGCTAACCTCATATCAGAGCTGACCTCATATCAGAGGTGACCTCATATCAGAGCTAACCTCATTTCAGAGGTGACCTCATATCAGAGGTGACCTCATATCAGAGCTAACCACATATCAGAGGTGACCTCATATCAGAGCTGACCTCATATCAGAGATAACCACATATCCGAGGCGACCTCATATCAGAGCGGACCCCACATGAGAGCTAACCTCATATCAGAGGTGACCTCATATCAGAGCTGACCTCATATCAGAGGTGACCTCATATCAGAGCTGACCTCATATCAGAGTTAACCTCATATCAGAGCTAACTCATATCAGAGGTGACCTCATATCAGAACTGACCTCATATCAGAGGTGACCTCATATCAGAGCTAACCACATATCAGAGGTGACCTCATATCAGAGCTGACCTCATATCAGAGCTGACCTCATATCAGAGCTAACCACATATCAGAGGTGACCTCATATCAGAACTGACCTCATATCAGAGGTGACCTCATATCAGAGCTAACCACATATCAGAGGTGACCTCATATCAGAGCTAACCTCATATCAGAGGTGACCTCATATCAGAGCTGACCTCATATCAGAGCTAACCTCATATCAGAGGTGACCTCATATCAGAGCTGACCTCATATCAGAGCTAACCTCATATCAGAGGTGACCTCCTATCAGAGCTGACCTCATATCAGAGCTCACGTCATATCAGAGGTGACCTCATATCAGAGCTGAACTCATATCATAGCTAACCTCATATCAGAGGTGACCTCATATCAGAGCTATCCTCAGATCAGAGGTGACCTCATATCAGAGCTCACTTCCTATCAGAGATAATCTCACATCAGAGCTGACCTCATATTACAGCTGACCTCATATCAGAGATAACCTTATACCAGACGTGACCTCATATCAGAACTGACCTCATATCAGAGCTAACGTCATATCAGAGCCAACATCATATCAGAGATAACCTCATATCAGAGCTAAACTCATATCAGAGCTAACCTCATATTAGAGGTGACCTCATATCAGAGGTAACTTCATATCAGAGCGAAACTCATATCAGAGCTAACCTCATATTAGAGGTGACCTCATATCAGAGGTAACTTCATATCAGAGATAACCTCATATCAGAGCGAAACTCATATCAGAGCTAACCTCATATTAGAGGTGACCTCATATCAGAGGTAACTTCATATCAGAGATAACCTCATATCAGAGCGAAACTCATATCAGAGCTAACCTCATATCAGAGGTGACCTCATATCAGAGATAACCTCATATCAGAGGTGATCTTATATCAGAGATAACCTCATATCAGAGCTGATCTCATATCAGAGCTAACATCATAACAGAGCGAACCTCATATCTGAGGTGACCTCATATCAGTGCTCACCTCATATCAGAGCCGACATCATATCAGAGGTGACCTCATATCAGAGCTGACCTCATCAGAGCTGACCTCACATCAGAGATAACCTCAAATCAGAGGTAACTACATATCAGAGATAACCTCATATCAGAGGTGACCTCATATCAGAGCTAAAATCGGATCAGAGATAACCTCATATCAGAGGCGAACTCATATCAGAGCTGACTTCATATCAGAGATAACCTCATATCAGAGATAAGCTCATGTCAGAGGTAACTTCTTATCAGAGATAACCTCATATCAGAGCTAACCTCATATCAGAGCGAACCTGATATCAGAGGTAACCTCATATCAGAGATAACTTCATTTCAGAGCTAACCTCATACCAGAGGTGACCTCATATCAGAGATAACCTCATTTCAGAGCGAACCTCATATCACAGGTGACCTCATCTCACAGCTAACCTGATATCAGAGCTAACCTCATATCAGAGGTGAGCTCATATCAGAGCTGACCTCACATCAGAGATAACCTCAAATCAGAGGTAACTTCATATCAGAGATAAACTCATATCAGAGATAAGCTCATATCAGAGGTGATCTCATATCAGAGATAACCTCATATCAGAGCTGATCTCATATCAGAGATAACCTCATATCAGAGCTGATCTCATATCAGAGCTAACATCATAACAGAGCGAACCTCATATCTGAGGTGACCTCATATCAGTGCTCACCTCATATCAGAGCCGACATCATATCAGAGCTGACCTCATATCAGAGCTGACCTCATATCAGAGCTGACCTCACATCAGAGATAACCTCAAATCAGAGGTAACTTCATATCAGAGATAAACTCATATCAGAGATAAACTCATATCAGAGCTGACCACATTTCAGAGCTAATTTCGGATCAGAGATAACCTCATATCAGAGGCGAACTCATATCAAAGCTAACTTCATATCAGAGATAACCTCATATCAGAGATAAGCTCATATCAGAAATAACCTGATATCAGAGCTGACTTCATATCAGAGCTGACCTCATATCAGAGCTAACCGCATATCAGAGGTGACCTCATATCAGAGCTGACCTCATATCAGAGCGAACCTCATATCAGAGGTAACTTCTTATCAGAGATAACCTCATATCAGAGGTGACCTCATATCAGAGCTAACCTCATATCAGAGGTGACCTCATATCAGAGGTGACCTCATATCAGAGCTGACCTCATATCAGAGATAACCTCATATAAGAGGTGACCTCATATCAGAGCTGACCTCATATCAGAGATAACCTCATATCAGAGGTGACCTCTTATCAGAGCTGACATCATATCAGAGCTGACCTCATATCAGAGCTGACCTCATATCAGAGCTAACCTCATATCAGAGCTGACCTCATATCAGAGGTGACCTCATATCAGAGCTAACCTCATTTCAGAGGTGACCTCATATCAGCGGTGAACTCATATCAGAGCTAACCACATATCAGAGGTGACCTCATATCAGAGCTGACCTCATATCAGAGATAACCACATATCCGAGGCGACCTCATATCAGAGCGGACCCCACATGAGAGCTAACCTCATATCAGAGCTGACCTCATATCAGAGGTGACCTCATATCAGAGCTGACCTCATATCAGAGTTAACCTCATATCAGAGCTAACTCATATCAGAGGTGACCTCATATCAGAACTGACCTCATATCAGAGGTGACCTCATATCAGAGCTAACCACATATCAGAGGTGACCTCATATCAGAGCTGACCTCATATCAGAGATAACCACATATCCGAGGCGACCTCATATCAGAGCGGACCCCACATGAGAGCTAAACTCATATCAGAGCTGACCTCATATCAGAGGTGACCTCATATCAGAGCTGCCCTCATATCAGAGTTAACCTCATATCAGAGCTAACTCATATCAGAGGTGACCTCATATCAGAACTGACCTCATATCAGAGGTGAGCTCATATCAGAGCTAACCACATATCAGAGGTGAACTCATATCAGAGCTGACCTCATATCAGAGCTGACCTCATATCAGAGCTGACCTCATATCAGAGCTAACCACATATCAGAGGTGACCTCATATCAGAACTGACCTCATATCAGAGGTGACCTCATATCAGAGCTAACCACATATCAGAGGTGACCTCATATCAGAGCTAACCTCATATCAGAGGTGACCTCATATCAGAGCTGACCTCATATCAGAGCTAACCTCATATCAGAGGTGACCTCATATCAGAGCTGACCTCATATCAGAGCTAACCTCATATCAGAGGTGACCTCCTATCAGAGCTGACCTCCTATCAGAGCTCACGTCATATCAGAGGTGACCTCATATCAGAGCTGAACTCATATCATAGCTAACCTCATATCAGAGGTGACCTCATATCAGAGCTATCCTCAGATCAGAGGTGACCTCATATCAGAGCTCACTTCCTATCAGAGATAATCTCACATCAGAGCTGACCTCATATCAGAGCTGACCTCATATCAGAGATAACCTTATACCAGACGTGACCTCATATCAGAACTGACCTCATATCAGAGCTAACGTCATATCAGAGGTGACCTCATATCAGAGATAACCTGATATCAGAGCTGACCTCATATCAGAGCTAACCTCATAACAGAGCGAACCTCATATCTGAGGTGACCTCATATCATTGCTCACCTCATATCAGAGCCAACATCATATCAGAGATAACCTCATATCAGAGCTAAACTCATATCAGAGCTAACCTCATATTAGAGGTGACCTCATATCAGAGGTAACTTCATATCAGAGCGAAACTCATATCAGAGCTAACCTCATATCAGAGGTGACCTCATATCAGAGATAACCTCATATCAGAGGTGATCTCATATCAGAGATAACCTCATATCAGAGCTGATCTCATATCAGAGCTAACATCATAACAGAGCGAACCTCATATCTGAGGTGACCTCATATCAGTGCTCACCTCATATCAGAGCCGACATCATATCAGAGGTGACCTCATATCAGAGCTGACCTCATATCAGAGCTGACCTCACATCAGAGATAACCTCAAATCAGAGGTAACTACATATCAGAGATAACCTCATATCAGAGGCGAACTCATATCAGAGCTGACTTCATATCAGAGATAACCTCATATCAGAGCTAACCTCATATCAGAGCGAACCTGATATCAGAGGTAACCTCATATCAGAGATAACTTCATTTCAGAGCTAACCTCATATCAGAGGTGACCTCATATCAGAGATAACCTCATTTCAGAGCGAACCTCATATCACAGGTGACCTCATCTCACAGCTAACCTGATATCAGAGCTAACCTGATATCAGAGGTAACCTCATATCAGAGATAACTTCATTTCAGAGCTAACCTCATACCAGAGGTGACCTCATATCAGAGATAACCTCATTTCAGAGCGAACCTCATATCACAGGTGACCTCATCTCACAGCTAACCTGATATCAGAGCTAACCTCATATCAGAGGTGAGCTCATATCAGAGCTGACCTCACATCAGAGATAACCTCAAATCAGAGGTAACTTCATATCAGAGATAAACTCATATCAGAGATAAGCTCATATCAGAGGTGATCTCATATCAGAGATAACCTCATATCAGAGATAACCTCATATCAGAGCTAACCTCATATCAGAGCGAACCTGATATCAGAGGTAACCTCATATCAGAGATAACTTCATTTCAGAGCTAACCTCATACCAGAGGTGACCTCACATCAGAGTTAACCTCAAATCAGAGGTAACTTCATATCAGAGATAAACTCATATCAGAGATAAGCTCATATCAGAGGTGATCTCATATCAGAGATAACCTCATATCAGAGCTGATCTCATATCAGAGCTAACATCATAACAGAGCGAACCTCATATCTGAGGTGACCTCATATCAGTGCTCACCTCATATCAGAGCCGACATCATATCAGAGCTGACCTCATATCACAGCTGACCTCACATCAGAGATAACCTCAAATCAGAGGTAACTTCATATCAGAGATAAACTCATATCAGAGATAAGCTCATATCAGAGCTGACCACATTTCAGAGCTAACTTCGGATCAGAGATAACCTCATATCAGAGGCGAACTCATATCAGAGCTAACTTCATATCAGAGATAACCTCATATCAGAGATAAGCTCATATCAGAAATAACCTGATATCAGAGCTGACCTCATATCAGAGCTGACCTCATATCAGAGCTAACCGCATATCAGAGGTGACCTCATATCAGAGGTAACTTCTTATCAGAGATAACCTCATATCAGAGGTGACCTCATATCAGAGCTAACCTCATATCAGAGGTGACCTCATATCGGAGCTGACCTCATATCAGAGCTAACCGCATATCAGAGGTGACCTCATATCAGAGCTCACCACAGATCAGAGGTGACCTCATATCAGTGCTGACCTCATATCAGAGATAACCTCATGTCAGAGGTAACTTCTTATCAGAGATAACCTCATATCAGAGCTGACCTCATATCAGAGCTAACTGCATATCAGAGGTGACCTCATATCAGAGCTGACCTCATATCAGAGCTAACCTCATATCAGAGGTGACCTCATATCGGAGCTGACCTCATATCAGAGCTAACCGCATATCAGAGGTGACCTCATATCAGAGCTCACCACAGATCAGAGGTGACCTCATATCAGAGCTAACCTCATATCAGAGCGAACCTGATATCAGAGGTAACCTCATATCAGAGATAACTTCATTTCAGAGCTAACTTCTTATCAGAGATAATCTGATATCAGAGCTCACCTCATCTCAGAGCTGACCTCATATCAGAGCTAACCTCATACAAGAGGTGACCTCATATCAGAGCTGACCTCATATCAGAGCAAACCTCATATCAGAGGTGTCCTATCAGAGATAATCTCATATCAGAGCTGACCTCATTTCAGAGCTCACCTCATATCACAGGTGTCCTCATATCAGAGCTGACCTCATATCAGAGCTAACCTCATATCACAGGTGACCTCATATCAGAGATAACCTCATATCAGAGCTAACCTCATATCAGAGCTAACCTCATATCAGAGGTGTCCTCATATCAGAGCTGACCTCATTTCAGAGCTAACCTCACAACAGAGATAACCTCATATCAGAGCTAACCTCATATCAGAGGTGACCTATCAGAGCTGACCTCATATCAGAGCTGACCTCATATCAGAGCTGACCTCATATCAGAGCTAACCTCATATCAGAGGTGAACTCATATCAGAGCTGACCTCATATCAGAGCTGACCTCATATCAGAGGTGACCTCATATCAGAGCTCACCACATCTGAGAGGTGACCTCATGTTAGAGCTGACCTCATATCAGAGATAACCTCAAATCAGAGGTAACTTCATATCAGAGATAACCTCATATCAGAGATAAACTCATATCAGAGATAATCTCATATCAGAACTGACCTCATATCAGAACTGACCTCATATCAGAGGTGACCTCATATCAGAGCTAACCTTATTTCAGAGGTGACCTCATATCAGAGATAACCTCACACCAGAGCTAACCTCCTATCAGAGATAATCTCATATCAGAAATAACCTGATATCAGAGGTGACCTCATATCAGAACTGACCTCATATCAGAGCTAACGTCATATCAGAGGTGAGCTCATATCAGAGATAACCTCATATCAGAGCTGATCTCATATCAGAGCTAACATCATAACATCGCGTACCGCATATCTGAGGTGACCTCATATCAGTGCTCACCTCATATCAGAGCCGACATCATATCAGAGGTGACCTCATATCAGAGGTAACTTCATATCAGAGATAACCTCATATCAGAGATAACCTCATATCAGAGCTGACCACATTTCAGAGCTAACTTCGGATCAGAGATAACCTCATATCAGAGGCGAACTCATATCAGAGCTAACTTCATATCAGAGATAACCTCATATCAGAGATAAGCTCATATCAGAGCTAACCTTATATCAGAGCTAACTTCATATCAGAGATAATCTCATATCAGAAATAACCTGATATCAGAGCTGACCTCATATCAGAGCTAACCCCATATCAGAGGTGACCTCATATCAGAGCTGACCTCATATCAGAGCTAACCTCATAATATCGGTGACCTCATCTCAGAGCTAACCTCATATCAGAGCTAACCGCATATCAGAGGTGACCTCATATCAGTGCTGACCTCATATCAGAGACAACCTCATGTCAGAGGTAACTTCTTATCAGAGATAACCTCATATCAGAGCTAACCTCATATCAGAGCGAACCTGATATCAGAGGTAACCTCATATCAGAGATAACTTCATTTCAGAGCGAACTTCTTATCAGAGATAATCTGATATCAGAGCTAACCTCATCTCAGAGCTAACCTCATCTCAGAGCTGACCTCATATCAGAGCTAACCTCATACCAGAGGTGACCTCATATCAGAGCTGACCTCATATCAGAGCGAACCTCATATCAGAGGTGTCCTCATATCAGAGATAACCTCATTTCAGAGCGAACCTCATATCAGAGGTGACCTCATATCAGAGCTGACCTCATATCAGAGCTAACCTCATATCAGAGCTAACCTCATATCAGAGGTGTCCTCATATCAGAGATATCCTCATTTCAGAGCGAACCTCATATCAGAGGTGTCCTCATATCAGAGATAACCTCATTTCAGAGCGAACCTCATATCAGAGCTGACCTCATATCACAGGTGACCTCATGTCAGAGCTAACCTCATATCAGAGGTGACCTCATATCAGAGCTGACCTCATATCAGAGGTGTCCTATCAGAGATAACCTCATTTCAGAGCTAACCTCATAACAGAGATAACCTCATATCAGAGCTGACCTCATATCAGAGCTAACCTCATATCAGAGATAACCTCATATCAGAGCTAACCTCATATCAGAGCTGACCTCATATCAGAGCTGACCTCATATCAGAGCTGACCTCATATCAGAGGTGACCTCATATCAGAGCTCACCACATATGAGAGGTGACCTCATGTCAGAGCTGACCTCATATCAGAGATAACCTCATGTCAGAGGTAACTTCATATCAGAGATAACCTCATATCAGAGGTGACCTCATATCAGCGCTGAACTGATATGAGAGCTGACGTCATATCGAATGTGACCTCATATCAGAGCTAACCTCATATCAGCGCTGACCTCATATCAGAGGTGACCTCATATCAGAGCTGACCTCATATCAGAGCTAACCTCATATCAGAGGTGACCTCATATCAGAGATAACCTCATATCAGAGCTAACCTCATATCAGAGATAACTTCATATCAGAGGTGACCTCATATCAGAGATAACCTTATACCAGAGGTGACCTCATATCAGAACTGACCTCATATCAGAGCTAACCTCATATCAGAGCTGACCTCACATCAGAGATAACCTGATATCAGAGCTGATCTCATATCAGAGTAAACCTCAAATCAGAGGTAACTTCAGATCAGAGATAACCTCATATCAGAGATAACCTCATATCAGAGGTGATCTCATATCAGAGATAACATCATATCAGAGCTGATCTCATATCAGAGCTAACATCATAACAGAGCGAACCTCATATCTGAGGTGACCTCATATCAGTGCTCACCTCATATCAGAGCCGACATCATATCAGAGCTAACCTCATATCAGAGATAACCTCAAATCAGAGGTAACTTCATATCAGAGATAACCTCATATCAGAGATAACCTCATATCAGAGGTGATCTCATATCAGAGCCGACATCATATCAGAGGTGACCTCATATCAGAGCTGACCTCACATCAGAGATAACCTCAAATCAGAGGTAACTTCATATCAGAGATAACCTCATATCAGAGATAACCTCATATCAGAGGTGACCTCATATCAGAGCTAACCTCATATCAGAGCTGACCACATTTCAGAGCTAACTTCGGATCAGAGATAACCTCATATCAGAGGCGAACTCATATCAGAGCTAACTTCATATCAGAGATAACCTCATATCAGAGATAAGCTCATATCAGAGCTAACCTCATATCAGAGATAACCTCATATCAGAGCTGACCTCATATCAGAGCTGACCTCATATCAGAGGTGACCTCATATCAGAGCTCACCACATATGAGAGGTGACCTCATGTCAGAGCTGACCTCATATCAGAGATAACCTCATGTCAGAGGTAACTTCATATCAGAGATAACCTCATATCAGAGGTGACCTCATATCAGCGCTGAACTGATATGAGAGCTGACGTCATATCGAATGTGACCTCATATCAGAGCTAACCTCATATCAGCGCTGACCTCATATCAGAGGTGACCTCATATCAGAGCTGACCTCATATCAGAGCTAACCTCATATCAGAGGTGACCTCATATCAGAGATAACCTCATATCAGAGCTAACCTCATATCAGAGATAACTTCATATCAGAGGTGACCTCATATCAGAGATAACCTTATACCAGAGGTGACCTCATATCAGAACTGACCTCATATCAGAGCTAACCTCATATCAGAGCTGACCTCACATCAGAGATAACCTGATATCAGAGCTGATCTCATATCAGAGTAAACCTCAAATCAGAGGTAACTTCAGATCAGAGATAACCTCATATCAGAGATAACCTCATATCAGAGGTGATCTCATATCAGAGATAACATCATATCAGAGCTGATCTCATATCAGAGCTAACATCATAACAGAGCGAACCTCATATCTGAGGTGACCTCATATCAGTGCTCACCTCATATCAGAGCCGACATCATATCAGAGCTAACCTCATATCAGAGATAACCTCAAATCAGAGGTAACTTCATATCAGAGATAACCTCATATCAGAGATAACCTCATATCAGAGGTGACCTCATATCAGAGCCGACATCATATCAGAGGTGACCTCATATCAGAGCTGACCTCACATCAGAGATAACCTCAAATCAGAGGTAACTTCATATCAGAGATAACCTCATATCAGAGATAACCTCATATCAGAGGTGACCTCATATCAGAGCTAACCTCATATCAGAGCTGACCACATTTCAGAGCTAACTTCGGATCAGAGATAACCTCATATCAGAGGCGAACTCATATCAGAGCTAACTTCATATCAGAGATAACCTCATATCAGAGATAAGCTCATATCAGAGCTAACCTCATATCAGAGATAATCTCATATCAGAAATAACCTGATATCAGAGCTGACCTCATATCAGAGCTAACCTCATATTACAGGTGATCTCATATCAGAGATAACCTCATATCAGAGCTAACCTCATATCAGAGGTGACCTCATATCAGAGGTGACCTCATATCAGAGGTGACCTCATAAATGAGCTAACCCCATATCAGAGGTGACCTCATATCAGTGCTGACCTCATATCAGAGATAACCTCATGTCAGAGGTAACTTCTTATCAGAGATAACCTCATATCAGAGCTAACCTCATATCAGAGCGAACCTGATATCAGAGGTAACCTCATATCAGAGATAACTTCATTTCAGAGCTAACTTCTTATCAGAGATAATCTGATATCAGAGCTAACCTCATCTCAGAGCTGACCTCATATCAGAGCTAACCTCATATTAGAGGTGACCTCATATCAGAGCTGACCTCATATCAGAGCTAACCTCATATCAGAGCTATCCTCATATCAGAGCTATCCTCATATCAGAGCTATCCTCATATCAGAGCTGACCTCATACCAGAGGTGTCCTCATATCAGAGCTGACATCATATCAGAGATAACCTCATATCACAGGTGACCTCATATCAGAGCTAACCTCATATCAGAGGTGACCTCATATCAGAGCTGACATCATATCAGAGATAACCTCAAATCAGAGGTAACTTCATATCAGAGAGAACCTCATATCAGAGATAAGCTCATATCAGAGGTGATCTCATATCAGAGATAACCTCATATCAGAGCTGATCTCATATCAGAGCTAACATCATAACAGAGCGAACCTCTTATCTGAGGTGACCTCATATCAGTGCTCACCTCATATCAGAGCCGACATCATATCAGAGGTGACCTCATATCAGAGCTGACCTCACATCAGAGATAACCTCAAATCAGAGGTAACTTCATATCAGAGCTAACCCCATATCAGAGGTGACCTCATATCAGAGCTGACCTCATATCAGAGCTAACCTCATATTATAGGTGACCTCATATCAGAGATAACCTCATATCAGAGCTAACCTCATGTCAGAGGTAACTTCTTAGCAGAGATAACCTCATATCAGAGGTAACCTCATTTCAGAGCTAACTTCTTATCAGAGATAATCTGATATCGGAGCTAACCTCATCTCAGAGCTGACCTCATATCAGAGCTAACCTCATACCAGAGGTGTCCTCATATCAGAGATAACCTCATTTCAGAGCGATCCTCATATCAGAGGTGATCTCATATCAGAGCTGACCTCATATCAGAGCTAACCTCATATCAGAGGTGACCTCATATCAGAGCTGACATCATATCAGAGATAACCTCAAATCAGAGGTAACTTCATATCAGAGATAACCTCATATCAGAGATAACCTCATATCAGAGGTGATCTCATATCAGGATGTGGAGATGCCGGTGATGGACTGGGGTTGACAATTGTAAACAATTTTACAACACCAAGTTATAGTCCAGCAATTTTATTTTAAATTCACAAGCTTTCGGAGGCTTCCTCCTTCCTCAGGTAAATCTCATATCAGAGATAACCTCATATCAGAGCTGATCTCATATCAGAGCTAACATCATAACAGAGCGAACCTCATATCTGAGGTGACCTCATATCAGTGCTCACCTCATATCAGAGCCGACATCATATCAGAGGTGACCTCATATCAGAGCTAACTTCGGATCAGAGATAACCTCATATCAGAGATAACCTCATATCAGAGGTGACCTCATATCAGAGCTAACTTCGGATCAGAGATAAGCTCATATCAGAGATAAGCTCATATCAGAGCTAACCTCATATCAGAGGTGATCTCATATCAGAGCTAACTTCATATCAGAGCTAACTTCATATCAGAGATAATCTCATATCAGAAATAATCTCATATCAGAAATAACCTGATATCAGAGCTGACCTCATATCAGAGCTGACCTCATATCAGAGCTAAGCCCATATCAGAGCTGACCTCATATCAGAGCTAACCTCATATTATAGGTGACCTCATATCAGAGATAACCTCATATCAGAGCTAAACTCATATCAGAGGTGACCTCATATCGGAGCTGACCTCATATCAGAGCTAACCGCATATCAGAGGTGACCTCATATCAGAGCTAACCACAGATCAGAGGTGACCTCATATCAGTGCGAACCTGATATCAGAGGTAACCTCATATCAGAGATAACTTCATTTCAGAGCTAACTTCTTATCAGAGATAATCTGATATCAGAGCTAACCTCATATCAGAGATAACCTCATATCAGAGCTGACCTCATACCAGAGGTGACCTCATATCAGAGCTGACCTCATATCAGAGCTAACCTCATACCAGAGGTGACCTCATATCAGAGCTGACCTCATTTCAGAGTGAACCTCATATCAGAGGTGACCTCATATCAGAGCTGACCTCATATCAGAGCGAACCTGATATCAGAGTTAACCTCATATCAGAGATAACTTCATTTCAGAGCTAACTTCTTATCAGAGATAATCTGATATCAGAGCGAACCTCATTTCAGAGCTGACCTCATATCAGAGCTAACCTCAAACCAGAGGTGACCTCATATCAGAGCTGACCTCATATCAGAGCGAACCTCATATCAGAGCTAACCTCATATCAGAGGTGACCTCATATCAGAGCTGACCTCATATCAGAGCTAACTTCATATCAGAGGTGACCTCATATCAGAGCTGACCTCATATCAGAGGTGACCTCATATCAGAGCTGACCTCATATCAGAGTTGTCCTATCAGAGATAACCTCATATCAGAGCTAACCTCATATCTGAGCTGACCTCATATCAGAGCTGACCTCATATCAGAGCTGACCTCATATCAGAGGTGACCTCATATCAGAGCTGACCTCATATCAGAGCTGACCTCATATCAGAGCTAACCTCATATCAGAGCTGACCTCATATCAGAGCTAACCTCATATCAGAGGTGACCTCATATCAGAGCTCACCACATATGAGAGGTGACCTCATGTCAGAGCTGACCTCATATCAGAGATAACCTCATGTCAGAGGTAACTTCATATCAGAGATAACCTCATATCAGAGATAACCTCATATCAGCGCAGACCTCATATCAGAGCTGATCTCATATCAGAGCTAACCTCATATCAGAGCTGACCTCATATCAGAGCTAACCCCATATCAGAGGTGACCTCATATCAGAGCTCACAACATATGAGAGGTGACCTCATATCAGAGCTGACCTCATATCAGAGATAACCTCTTGTCAGAGGTAACTTCATATCAGAGTTAACCTCATATCAGAGGTGACCTCACATCAGAGCTAACTTCATATCAGAGCTAACTTCATATCAGAGATAATCTCATATCAGAAATAACCTGATATCAGAGCTGACCTCATATCAGAGCTGACCTCATATCAGAGCTGACCTCATATCAGAGCTAACCCCATATCAGAGGTGACCTCATATCAGAGCTGACCTCATATCAGAGATAACCTCATATTAAACATGAGTGACATGCTCCAGTCTCTACATTATCCTGCGTGTAATACATTCCAACCTGTATATTATCTTGTGTGTAATGCACTACAGCCTGTATATTGTCCTGTGTGTAACTCACTCCAACCTGTGTGTTATGCTATGTGTAACACACTCCAGCCTGGATAATGCCCTGCGTGTAACATACTCCAGCCTCTTTGTTATCCTGTGTGTAACACAATCCAGTCTTTATTATCGTGTGTCTATCACACACCAGCCTCTACATTATCCTTTGCATAATATACTCCAGTCTGGAAAATATATAAGAACATAAGAAATAGGAGCAGGAGTAGGCCATTCGGCCCCTCGAGCCTGCTCCACTGTTCAATCAGATCATGGCTGATCTTCAACCTCAACTCCACTTTCCCGCCCGATCCCGATATCCCTTGATTCCCCTCGAGTCCAAAAATCTATTGATCTCAGTCTTGAATATACTCAGTGACTCAGCATCCACAGCCCTCTGGGGTAGAGAATTCCAAAGATTCACAACCCGCTGAGTGAAGAAATTCCTCCTCATCTCAGTCCTAAATGTCCGACCCCTTATCCTGAGACTATGTCCCCTAGTTCGAGACTCTCCAACCAGGGGAAACATCTTCTCAGCATCTACCCTGTCAAGCCCTCACGGAATCTTATATGATTCAATGAGATCACCTCTCATTCTTCTAAACTCCAGAGAGTATAGGCCCATTCTACTCAATCTCTCCTCACAGGACAACCCTCTCATCCCAGGAATTAATCTAGTGAACCTTCATTGCACCCCCTCTAAGGCAAGTATATCCTTCCTTAAAACCTTACAGGCTGCACTGTGTTACGCACAGGATATATTTTTCAGACTGGATTGTGTTGCACGCAGTATAATTTCTAGGCTGGTTTGTGTTACACGCAGGGTTATATACTGGCTGGAGTGTGTTAGATCCAGGGTATATTTTTCAGAGGGGAGTTGGTTACACACAGGGTAATGTGCAGAATGGAATGTGTTACCACCATAACTGTACACAGTACTCCAGGTGGGGTCTCACCAGAGCCCTGTATAATTGCAGCAAGACCTCTTTACTTTTATCCTTCAACCTCCTTGCAATAAAGGCCAACATACCCTTTACCTTCCTAATTACTTGCTGTACCTGCATGTTAACTTCCTGTGATTCATGTCCAAGGACACCCAAATCCCTCTGAATACCAACATTTCTTCGTCTCTTAGCTTTTAAAAAAATATTCTGCTTTTCTATCCTGCGTGCAATACACTCCAATCTGAAAAAAAGATTCTTTGTGTAAGACTGTATATTATCCTGTGTGTCACATCCTCCATTCTGTAAATTATCCTGCATGTAACATACTCAGCCTGTATATTATCCCGTGCGTAACACACTCAAGCCTATGTATTATCCTGTGTGTAACACATTCAAGTTTGTATATTATCCTGTTATTAACACACTGCGGTGTGTATATCATCCTGTGTGTAAACCAATCCAGTCTGTATATTATCCTGTGTGCAACACACCCCAGCCTGTATATTAACATGTCTGTAACACTGTCCAGCCTGTATATTTTCCTGTGTGTAGAACTCTTTAGCCCATATATTATCCTGTGTTTATCACACTCAATTTTGTAAATTGTCCTGTGTGTAACACAGACCAGCCTGTATATTATCTTGTGTGTAGCAGACTCCATTCAGTCTGCAAAATATATCATCTGTGTAACGCACTCCAGTTTGAACAATATAACCTGTGTGTTACATGCTCGAGCCTGGATATTATCTTGTGTGTAACACAATCCAGCCTGTATATTATCTTGTGTGTAACACAATCCAGTCTGAAAAATATATCCTTGATGTGACACACTCCAGTTTGTACATTAGCCTGTATGTTAGATCCTGCACTGCAGCCTGCATATCATTCTGTGTGTAACATACTGCAGTCTATATATTATCCTGTGTGTAACACATTCCATTCTGCACATTACCCTGTGTGTAACCTACTCCCATCTGAAAAATATACCCAGTATATAATCCTGCGTGTAACACAAACCAGCCTATATATTATATGGCGTGCAACACAATCCAGTATGAAAAATATATCCTGTGTGTAACACAGTGCAGCCTGTATATTATCCTGTGTGTAGCACACTCCGCCATATATATTTTGCTGTTTATAACAAACACCATTCAACCTGAAAAATATATCATCTGCGTAACACAATATATCTTGTGTGTTACACGCTCCAGCCTATATATTATCCCGTGTGTAACACACGCCAGTCTGTGTATTATCCTGCATGTAACACATGCCAGTCTGTATATTATCCTGTGTGTAACACGCTCCAGTCTGTGCATTATATGGTGTGTAACACAATCCAGCCTGTGTATTATCCTGTGTGTAACAAACTCCAGTTTGTGTATTATCCTGTATGCAACAAACTCCAGCCTGTGTATTATCCTGTGTGTAACACACTCCAGCCTCTATATTATAATTTGTGTAACACACTCCATACCATGGTGTACCCATGTACCCTCCATTGGCACTATATCCTGATAAGGTAGATCATTTTAATCATCTGGCCGTGCTGGGAGACTTCAGACTCTGCCTTGATTGCGCTCAGCACTGCCTCAGGATTGGATTTATATTGATGGCCGCAGGTAGAGTGGCCAGGAATGGCGCCATCAATGGAAGGCTTTCAGCAAAGCTTGATTAGAAACAGCCCTCCTCACACAGTACCCGCAGAATGAGACCCTCTCACCATTATTCCCCCATCTGATTGTGATTGGGGCGAGTGTTCCATTGGGAGGAGAAGCTGGCAGCACTGAGAGAGAGAGAGAGAATCATCGCACACGCAGGTAGTGTGGGACATGGCGCTGTTATGGCGGGGTGACCCACTGCATCAAATCCTGTGCCATAGTTGTATCACTAGGGCTGTTCGTGGGGAGCTTTATGGAGGGTGGGTGGGTACAGCATGGGTATGGAGGGTAGGTGGGTACACCATAGGTATGGAGGGTAGGTGGGTACAGCATGGGTATGGAGGGTGGGTGGGTACACCATGGGTATGGAGGGTAGGTGGGTACACCATGGGTATGGAGGGTGGGTGGGTACACCAGAGGTATGGAGGGTGGGTGGGTACAGCATGGGTATGGAGGGTGGGTGGGTACAGCATGGGTATGGAGGGTAGGTGGGTACACCATAGGTATGGAGGGTAGGTGGGTACAGCATGGGTATGGAGGGTGGGTGGGTACACCATGGGTATGGAGGGTAGGTGGGTACACCATGGGTATGGAGGGTAGGTGGGTACACCATGGGTATGGAGGGTGGGTGGGTACACTATAGGTATGGAGGGTAGGTGGGTACAGCATGGGTATGGAGGGTGGGTGGGTACACCATGGGTATGGAGGGTAGGTGGGTACACTGTGGGTATGGAGGGTGGGTGGGTACACTATAGGTATGGAGGGTGGGTGGGTACACCATAGGTATGGAGGGTAGGTGGGTACACTGTGGGTATGGAGGGTGGGTGGGTACACCATAGGTATGGAGGGTAGGTGGGTACACCATAGGTATGGAGGGTAGGTGGGTACAGCAAGGGTATGGAGGGTGGGTGGGTACACCATGGGTATGGAGGGTAGGTGGGTACACCATGGGTATGGAGGGTAGGTGGGTACACCATGGGTATGGAGGGTGGGTGGGTACACCAGAGGTATGGAGGGTGGGTGGGTACAGCATGGGTATGGAGGGTGGGTGGGTACAGCATGGGTATGGAGGGTGGGTGGGTACACCATGGGTATGGAGGGTAGGTGGGTACACCATGGGTATGGAGGGTAGGTGGGTACACCATGGGTATGGAGGGTAGGTGGGTACACCATGTGTATGGAGGGTGGGTGGGTACACCAGAGGTATGGAGGGTGGGTGGGTACACCAGAGGTATGGAGGGTGGGTGGGTACACCATGGGTATGGAGGGTGGGTGGGTACACCATGGGTATGGAGGGTGGGTGGGTACACCATGGGTATGGAGGGTATGTGGGTACACCAGAGGTATGGAGGGTATGTGGGTACACCATGTGTATGGAGGGTGGGTGGGTACACCAGAGGTATGGAGGGTGGGTGGGTACACCAGAGGTATGGAGGGTGGGTGGGTACACCAGAGGTATGGAGGGTGGGTGGGTACACCATGGGTATGGAGGGTGGGTGGGTACACCAGAGGTATGGAGGGTGGGTGGGTACACCATGGGTATGGAGGGTATGTGGGTACACCAGAGGTATGGAGGGTATGTGGGTACACCATGTGTATGGAGGGTGGGTGGGTACACCAGAGGTATGGAGGCTGGGTGGGTACACCATGGGTATGGAGGGTATGTGGGTACACCAGAGGTATGGAGGGTGGGTGGGTACACTATGGGTATGGAGGGTGGGTGGGTACACCATGGGTATGGAGGGTATGTGGGTACACCAGAGGTATGGAGGGTAGGTGGGTACACTATGGGTATGGAGGGTGGGTGGGTACACTATAGGTATGGAGGGTGGGTGGGTACACCATGGGTATGGAGGGTGGGTGGGTACACTATAGGTATGGAGGGTGGGTGGGTACACTATGGGTATGGAGGGTGGGTGGGTACACCAGAGGTATGGAGGGTGGGTGGGTACACCAGAGGTATGGAGGGTAGGTGGGTACACTATGGGTATGGAGGGTGGGTGGGTACACCATGGGTATGGAGGGTGGGTGGGTACACCATGGGTATGGAGGGTGGGTGGGTACACTATGGGTATGGAGGGTGGGTGGGTACACTATAGGTATGGAGGGTGGGTGGGTACACTATGGGTATGGAGGGTGGGTGGGTACACCAGAGGTATGGAGGGTAGGTGGGTACACTATGGGTATGGAGGGTAGGTGGGTACACTATGGGTATGGAGGGTAGGTGGGTACACTATAGGTATGGAGGGTGGGTGGGTACACTATGGGTATGGAGGGTGGGTGGGTACACTATGGGTATGGAGGGTAGGTGGGTACACCATGGGTATGGAGGGTGGGTGGGTACACTATGGGTATGGAGGGTGGGTGGGTACACCATGGGTATGGAGGGTAGGTGGGTACACTATGGGTATGGAGGGTGGGTGGGTACACCATAGTTATGGAGGGTAGGTGGGTACACTATGGGTATGGAGGGTGGGTGGGTACACTATGGGTATGGAGGGTGGGTGGGTACACCATGGGTATGGAGGGTAGGTGGGTACACTATGGGTATGGAGGGTGGGTGGGTACACCATAGTTATGGAGGGTAGGTGGGTACACTATGGGTATGGAGGGTGGGTGGGTACACTATGGGTATGGAGGGTGGGTGGGTACACTATAGGTATGGAGTGTGGGTGGGTACACTATGGTTATGGAGGGTAGGTAGGTACACCATGGGTATGGAGGGTGGGTGGGTACACCATGGGTATGGAGGGTGGGTGGGTACACCATAGGTATGGAGGGTGGGTGGGTACACTATGGGTATGGAGGGTGGGTGGGTACACTATGGGTATGGAGGGTGGGTGGGTACACCATGGGTATGGAGGGTAGGTGGGTACACTATAGGTATGGAGGGTGGGTGGGTACACTATGGGTATGGAGGGTAGGTGGGTACACCATGGGTATGGAGGGTGGGTGGGTACACTATGGGTATGGAGGGTGGGTGGGTACACTATGGGTATGGAGGGTGGGTGGGTACACCATGGGTATGGAGGGTAGGTGGGTACACTATGGGTATGGAGGGTGGGTGGGTACACCATAGTTATGGAGGGTAGGTGGGTACACTATGGGTATGGAGGGTAGGTGGGTACACCATAGGTATGGAGGGTAGGTGGGTACACTATGGGTATGGAGGGTGGGTGGGTACACTATGGGTATGGAGGGTGGGTGGGTACACTATAGGTATGGAGGGTGGGTGGGTACACTATGGGTATGGAGGGTAGGTAGGTACACCATGGGTATGGAGGTTGGGTGGGTACACCATGGGTATGGAGGGTGGGTGGGTACACCATAGGTATGGAGGGTGGGTGGGTACACTATGGGTATGGAGGGTGGGTGGGTACACTATGGGTATGGAGGGTGGGTGGGTACACCATGGGTATGGAGGGTAGGTGGGTACACTATAGGTATGGAGGGTAGGTGGGTACACCATGGGTATGGAGGGTGGGTGCGTACACCATGTGTATGGAGGGTGGGTGGGTACACCATAGGTATGGAGGGTGGGTGGGTACACTATGGGTATGGAGTGTAGGTGGGTACACCATATATATGGAGGGTAGGTGGGTACACTATGGGTATGAAGGGTGGGTGGTACACTGTGGGGTACGGAAGATGGGTGGGTACACTGTGGGTATGGAGGGTGGGTGGGTACACCATAGGTATGGAGGGTAGGTGGGCACACCATAGGTATGGAGGGTGGGTGGGTACACCATAGGTATGGAGGGTAGGTGGGAACACCATATGTATGGAGGGTGGGTGCATACACTGTGGGTATGGAGGGTGGGTGGGTACACTGTGGGTATGGAGGGTTGGTGGGTACACTGTGGGTATGGAGGGTGGGTGGGTACACTGTGGGTATGGAGGGTGGGTGGGTACACCATGGGTATGGAGGGTAGGTGGGTACACTGTGGGTATGGAGGGTGGGTGGGTACACTGTGGGTATGGAGGGTGGGTGGGTACACTGTGGGTATGGAGGGTGGGTGGGTACACTGTGGGTATGGAGGGTGGGTGGGTACACTGTGGGTTTTGGAGGGCGGGTGGGTACACTGTGGGTATGGAGGGTGGGTGGGTACACTGTGGGTTTTGGAGGGCGGGTGGGTACACCGTGGGAATGGAGGGTGGGTGGGTACACCGTGGGTTTTGGAGGGTGGGTGGGTACACCGTGGGTTTTGGAGGGTGGGTGGGTACACCGTGGGTTTTGGAGGGTGGGTGGGTACACCGTGGGTTTTGGAGGGTGGGTGGGTACACTGTGGGTTTTGGAGGGTGGGTGGGTACACTGTGGGTTTTGGAGGGCGGTTAGTACACTGTGGGTTTTGGAGGGCGGGTGGGTACACCGTGGGTTTTGGAGGGCGGGTGGGTACACTGTGGGTATGGAGGGCGGGTGGGTACACCGTGGGTATGGAGGGCGGGTGGTACACTGTGGGTTTTGGAGGGCGGGTGGGTACACTGTGGGTTTTGGAGGGCGGGTGGGTACACTGTGGGTTTTGGAGGGTGGGTGGGTACACTGTGGGTTTTGGAGGGCGGGTAGTACACTGTGGGTATGGAGGGCGGGTGGGTACACTGTGGGTATGGAGGGCGGGTGGGTACACTGTGGGTATGGAGGGCGGGTGGGTACACTGTGGGTATGGAGGGCGGGTGGGTACACTGTGGGTTTTGGAGGGCGGGTGGGTACACTGTGGGTTTTGGAGGGCGGTTGGGTACACTGTGGGTTTTGGAGGGTGGGTGGTACACTGTGGGTATGGAGGGCGGGTGGGTACACCGTGGGTTTTGGAGGGCGGGTGGGTACACCGTGGGTTTTGGAGGGCGGGTGGGTACACTGTGGGTTTTGGAGGGTGGGTGGGTACACCGTGGGTTTTGGAGGGCGGGTGGGTACACTGTGGGTATGGAGGGTGGGTGGGTACACTGTGGGTATGGAGGGTGGGTGGGTACACCATGGGTATGGAGGGTAGGTGGGTACACTGTGGGTATGGAGGGTGGGTGGGTACACTGTGGGTATGGAGGGTGGGTGGGTACACTGTGGGTATGGAGGGTGGGTGGGTACACTGTGGGTATGGAGGGTGGGTGGGTACACCATGGGTATGGAGGGTAGGTGGGTACACTGTGGGTATGGAGGGTGGGTGGGTACACTGTGGGTATGGAGGGTGGGTGGGTACACTGTGGGTATGGAGGGTGGGTGGGTACACTGTGGGTATGGAGGGTGGGTGGGTACACTGTGGGTTTTGGAGGGCGGGTGGGTACACTGTGGGTATGGAGGGTGGGTGGGTACACTGTGGGTTTTGGAGGGCGGGTGGGTACACCGTGGGAATGGAGGGTGGGTGGGTACACCGTGGGTTTTGGAGGGTGGGTGGGTACACCGTGGGTTTTGGAGGGTGGGTGGGTACACCGTGGGTTTTGGAGGGTGGGTGGGTACACCGTGGGTTTTGGAGGGTGGGTGGGTACACTGTGGGTTTTGGAGGGTGGGTGGGTACACTGTGGGTTTTGGAGGGCGGTTAGTACACTGTGGGTTTTGGAGGGCGGGTGGGTACACCGTGGGTTTTGGAGGGCGGGTGGGTACACTGTGGGTATGGAGGGCGGGTGGGTACACCGTGGGTATGGAGGGCGGGTGGTACACTGTGGGTTTTGGAGGGCGGGTGGGTACACTGTGGGTTTTGGAGGGCGGGTGGGTACACTGTGGGTTTTGGAGGGTGGGTGGGTACACTGTGGGTTTTGGAGGGCGGGTAGTACACTGTGGGTATGGAGGGCGGGTGGGTACACTGTGGGTATGGAGGGCGGGTGGGTACACTGTGGGTATGGAGGGCGGGTGGGTACACTGTGGGTATGGAGGGCGGGTGGGTACACTGTGGGTTTTGGAGGGCGGGTGGGTACACTGTGGGTTTTGGAGGGCGGTTGGGTACACTGTGGGTTTTGGAGGGTGGGTGGTACACTGTGGGTATGGAGGGCGGGTGGGTACACCGTGGGTTTTGGAGGGCGGGTGGGTACACCGTGGGTTTTGGAGGGCGGGTGGGTACACTGTGGGTTTTGGAGGGTGGGTGGGTACACCGTGGGTTTTGGAGGGCGGGTGGGTACACTGTGGGTATGGAGGGCGGGTGGTACACTGTGGGTTTTGAAGGGCGGGTGGTACACTGTGGGTATGGAGGGCGGGTGGGTACACTGTGGGTTTTGGAGGGCGGGTGGTACACTGTGGGTTTTGGAGGGCGGGTGGTACACTGTGGGTTTTGGAGGGCGGGTGGGTACACTGTGGGTTTTGGAGGGCGGGTGGGTACACCGTGGGTTTTGGAGGGCGGGTGGGTACACCGTGGGTTTTGGAGGGCGGGTGGGTACACCGTGGGTTTTGGAGGGCGGGTGGGTACACCGTGGGTTTTGGAGGGCGGGTGGGTACACTGTGGGTTTTGGAGGGCGGGTGGTACACCGTGGGTTTTGGAGGGCGGGTGGGTACACTGTGGGTTTTGGAGGGCGGGTGGGTACACCGTGGGTTTTGGAGGGTGGGTGGGTACACTGTGGGTATGGAGGGCGGGTGGGTACACTGTGGGTTTTGGAGGGTGGGTGGGTACACCGTGGGTTTTGGAGGGCGGGTGGGTACACTGTGGGTTTTGGAGGGCGGGTGGGTACACCGTGGGTTTTGGAGGGTGGGTGGGTACACTGTGGGTATGGAGGGCGGGTGGGTACACTGTGGGTTTTGGAGGGTGGGTGGGTGCACCGTGGGTTTTGGAGGGCGGGTGGGTACACTGTGGGTTTTGGAGGGCGGGTGGGTACACTGTGGGTTTTGGAGGGCGGGTGGGTACACTGTGGGTTTTGGAGGGCGGGTGGGTACACTGTGGGTTTTGGAGGGTGGGTGGGTACACCGTGGGTCTTGGAGGGTGGGTGGGTACACCGTGGGTTTTGGAGGGCGGGTGGGTACACCGTGGGTTTTGCAGGGTGGGTGGGTACACCGTGGGTTTTGGAGGGCGGGTGGGTACACTGTGGGTATGGAGGGCGGGTGGGTACACCGTGGGTTTTGGAGGGCGGGTGGGTACACCGTGGGTTTTGGAGGGCGGGTGGGTACACCGTGGATTTTGGAGGGCGGGTGGGTACACCGTGGGTTTTGGAGGGCGGGTGGTACACCGTGGGTTTTGGAGGGCGGGTGGGTACACCGTGGGTTTTGGAGGGCGGGTGGGTACACTGTGGGTTTTGGAGGGTGGGTGGGTACACCGTGGGTTTTGGAGGGCGGGTGGGTACACTGTGGGTATGGAGGGCGGGTGGGTACACTGTGGGTTTTGGAGGGTGGGTGGGTACACCGTGGGTTTTGGAGGGCGGGTGGGTACACTGTGGGTATGGAGGGCGGGTGGTACACTGTGGGTTTTGGAGGGCGGGTGGGTTTACTGTGGGTTTTTGAGGGCGGGTGGTACACTGTGGGTTTTGAAGGGCGGGTGGTACACTGTGGGTATGGAGGGCGGGTGGTACACTGTGGGTTTTGGAGGGCGGGTGGTACACTGTGGGTTTTGGAGGGCGGGTGGGTACACTGTGGGTTTTGGAGGGCGGGTGGGTACACCGTGGGTTTTGGAGGGCGGGTGGGTACACCGTGGGTTTTGGAGGGCGGGTGGGTACACCGTGGGTTTTGGAGGGCGGGTGGGTACACCGTGGGTTTTGGAGGGCGGGTGGGTACACTGTGGGTTTTGGAGGGCGGGTGGTACACCGTGGGTTTTGGAGGGCGGGTGGGTACACTGTGGGTTTTGGAGGGCGGGTGGGTACACCGTGGGTTTTGGAGGGTGGGTGGGTACACTGTGGGTATGGAGGGCGGGTGGGTACACTGTGGGTTTTGGAGGGTGGGTGGGTACACCGTGGGTTTTGGAGGGCGGGTGGGTACACTGTGGGTTTTGGAGGGCGGGTGGGTACACCGTGGGTTTTGGAGGGTGGGTGGGTACACTGTGGGTATGGAGGGCGGGTGGGTACACTGTGGGTTTTGGAGGGTGGGTGGGTACACCGTGGGTTTTGGAGGGCGGGTGGGTACACTGTGGGTTTTGGAGGGCGGGTGGGTACACTGTGGGTTTTGGAGGGCGGGTGGGTACACTGTGGGTTTTGGAGGGTGGGTGGGTACACCGTGGGTTTTGGAGGGCGGGTGGGTACACCGTGGGTTTTGGAGGGCGGGTGGGTACACCGTGGATTTTGGAGGGCGGGTGGGTACACCGTGGGTTTTGGAGGGCGGGTGGTACACCGTGGGTTTTGGAGGGCGGGTGGGTACACCGTGGGTTTTGGAGGGCGGGTGGGTACACTGTGGGTATGGAGGGCGGGTGGGTACACCGTGGGTTTTGGAGGGCGGGTGGGTACACTGTGGGTATGGAGGGCGGGTGGGTACACCGTGGGTTTTGGAGGGCGGGTGGGTACACTGTGGGTATGGAGGGCGGGTGGTGCACTGTGGGTTTTGGAGGGCGGGTGGGTTTACTGTGGGTTTTTGAGGGCGGGTGGTACACTGTGGGTTTTGAAGGGCGGGTGGTACACTGTGGGTATGGAGGGCGGGTGGGTACACTGTGGGTTTTGGAGGGCGGGTGGTACACTGTGGGTTTTGGAGGGCGGGTGGTACACTGTGGGTTTTGGAGGGCGGGTGGGTACACTGTGGGTATGGAGGGCGGGTGGGTTTACTGTGGGTTTTTGAGGGCGGGTGGTACACTGTGGGTTTTGAAGGGCGGGTGGTACACTGTGGGTTTTGAAGGGCGGGTGGTACACTGTGGGTATGGAGGGCGGGTGGGTACACTGTGGGTTTTGGAGGGCGGGTGGTACACTGTGGGTTTTGGAGGGCGGGTGGTACACTGTGGGTTTTGGAGGGCGGGTGGGTACACTGTGGGTTTTGGAGGGCGGGTGGGTACACCGTGGGTTTTGGAGGGCGGGTGGGTACACCGTGGGTTTTGGAGGGCGGGTGGGTACACCGTGGGTTTTGGAGGGCGGGTGGGTACACCGTGGGTTTTGGAGGGCGGGTGGGTACACTGTGGGTTTTGGAGGGCGGGTGGTACACCGTGGGTTTTGGAGGGCGGGTGGGTACACTGTGGGTTTTGGAGGGCGGGTGGGTACACCGTGGGTTTTGGAGGGTGGGTGGGTACACTGTGGGGATGGAGGGCGGGTGGGTACACTGTGGGTTTTGGAGGGTGGGTGGGTACACCGTGGGTTTTGGAGGGCGGGTGGGTACACTGTGGGTTTTGGAGGGCGGGTGGGTACACCGTGGGTTTTGGAGGGTGGGTGGGTACACTGTGGGTATGGAGGGCGGGTGGGTACACCGTGGGTTTTGGAGGGTGGGTGGGTACACCGTGGATTTTGGAGGGCGGGTGGGTACACCGTGGGTTTTGGAGGGCGGGTGGTACACCGTGGGTTTTGGAGGGCGGGTGGGTACACCGTGGGTTTTGGAGGGCGGGTGGGTACACTGTGGGTTTTGGAGGGTGGGTGGGTACACCGTGGGTTTTGGAGGGCGGGTGGGTACACTGTGGGTATGGAGGGTGGGTGGGTACACTGTGGGTTTTGGAGGGTGGGTGGGTACACCGTGGGTTTTGGAGGGCGGGTGGGTACACCGTGGATTTTGGAGGGCGGGTGGGTACACCGTGGGTTTTGGAGGGCGGGTGGTACACCGTGGGTTTTGGAGGGCGGGTGGGTACACCGTGGGTTTTGGAGGGCGGGTGGGTACACTGTGGGTTTTGGAGGGCGGGTGGGTACACTGTGGGTTTTGGAGGGCGGGTGGGTACACCGTGGGTTTTGGAGGGCGGGTGGGTACACTGTGGGTTTTGGAGGGCGGGTGGGTACACTGTGGGTATGGAGGGCGGGTGGGTACACTGTGGGTATGGAGGGCGGGTGGGTACACTGTGGGTTTTGGAGGGCGGGTGGTACACCG